>NC_056735.1:279330840-279375840 GCF_019279795.1 Protopterus annectens | reverse complement strand
ACAGAGGGCTGACCTGTTAAGGTATAGTTGATGTTAGTGTAAGACTAGCAGTGTAACAGTTTTCTTGTGTTTTTAAATACTACAGACACAAGGTAACCATTTTCAGCACTGTTACTACTTTATTATGCTGCCCTACTACAAGATATTTGCTCATTTTCTCTATTACTACAAATTTCATTCACAAACAGTTGACCATCAGAATGTGCATCGCTGGTGAGATTAAAAGCAGAACTTGCTCTTCCCAGAAAACCAACAAGTTATATTTTTAAGCCCATTATATTTCCTCGAATTCTTGAGAAATACAGTACATTTAATAAACACAGTAATGAAATGCATTACGGTTATTGAAATTCTAATAGTAAATACATTAAAAATGAAAAATAAACAATTGTGCACATCAGTTGTATTATTATTATTGTTATTATTATTATTATTATTATTATTATTATTATTATTATTATTATTACAGTGAAGCTTCTGTTATCATGTCATCACATCTGTTGGTGATGTCATGGCATGATTACAGGTCAGGAATCAGTTCATTTATTTCTAGCTTAAAGGGCCAGAGGGAGAAACTAAGCACTGTAGTGCAATTCAAGAGCAAGAGAAAGTAAAGCAAGTGATGGCAAACTTCCAAGTCCAACTATTAGTTGAATTAATAGTAAAAGTTGAAAGTTACTGCTTACTTGTTAGATTTAGAATCTTTCTCTGTCCACTGTGGTTCCTAGTGCTGTTCTGAGTGTTATGTTACTGACTGCATTGAGTGCTGTCTGCTGCAGCTTCACCTGGAGTTGTTTAATAATAATCCTACTGTAGTTCCTGCACTGGATTGACAGTCACATATTAAATAACAGTAATTCAGTGTAAAATGTAATGTTATTTATCCATCAGTAGCACAAACAAACATAACCCCACTTAAAAAAGTTCTGCTGACATCTTCAAATACCCTTAGAATAGTCATATGAGCCATGTGATTTTTAAGTGAACAAAGTTGTATCTTGGTTAATCTCCAGTTTAGCAGTGTTGCACAAAGGTCATACCCTGAGGAACTAGCTGATAAAAGATATTATTACGTGCTGTCAGAATGAGTTTGAATATTATCATAAATGCTGCGAGAATTACATGCATATTTATATTTGTAGAATGGAGCCAATATATTGACCCTGGATAAAAGAATACTGCATCTTTAAATGTTCAAAGATTAAAAGTAGTTGCTAGGTAAAATCAGCAGCAGTAATACCTAGAAATCGTTGGTACATATTGCAAGATAGTATGAAGACAGAGTTGGCTACAGACTTGGCATTGTGTCAATGGATGGTTTGCAATAAGAGGTCACTTGTCAGGGTACTTTGGGCACAAGTACACTCAATACTGCTAAATGACTGTCATCAAGGTCTAAGGAGGTAATCACGTCCTCATACTTAGCATTAATCATACCAGTTACTGAGTACAATGTCCCCTTTGTGATGTATCTCATTAAACACAGCAAGCAATTAGAAAGACCCCCAAAAGTTCCATGTTAAGTAGCGCAATTCAATATCTTCCTTTAAACATAAGAAATATAGTTTAAATTCATTCATGTATGCTGCCTATTTGAATCTAGTTCATTGGCAGTTGGTACTTTCATTTCTTGCAATTTCCTTACTGTAATAGTTACTGTTTCTTCTTGGCTGAAATCATTAATACAAACCCCAGGATCCTTTCACCCTGTGTCGACTCAGTTAAAAAATCCCAAATATCAGAATTCCTCACTCCCCCAATTCTATCTAAAGATCATTTACTAGAAGTGCTAACCAAGACCAAAACCACTTTCTCCATGGATCCTGATTGTATACCTGGTTGTTTAATTAACAGTGTTAAACATGTTTGTGCAGACACACTCCTCAAACTGTTTAACTTATGTTTGGTTACCGCTTTTGTGGTGTACAGCAGTGGTGATACCCATCCATGAAGCTAACCACACAACTGACCTAGGTAATTACAGACCTGCCGACCTTATAAACTGCATCTGCAAAGCCATGAAACATATTTTAACTGATCTCATAAACTGTGATATCAACAAGCTTGTTAGACTTGACCCTCAACAGTATGGTTTTGGGAGGAGTAGATTCTATCTATTTAATCTAGTAAATGGCTTCAAAAGGGTTACTGAGGCTGCAGATGATAGCCATGCAGTACATGTAGCATATGCTGTCCTGGCTAAGGCCTTCGACACCATTCCACTTGCTGGCTTTATACAAATTCTAAATGCTTTAACAATCAACCCATATGTGATAAGATGGGTAGCAAACTAACTGAAATAGCAGAACCCAGTGTCAGTTGCAGGTGCTTTCTTTAAAAGTATGAAAATGGCCAGCAGATTCCCTCAGAGGACGGTGCTGGATCCTTTTCTCCTTTTTAGTATTTACTTCTCTGATCTCCAAGCATAGAGCCAAGTCTCTGGCTAACAAAGATGATTCCAAACTCTGGGTTGTTGTTAAGTCACTTTATAAAATACAAACCCTCCAGAATTAACTCAACCTAGTAAACTTTTGATGTACTTAAAGTGGGCTCAAACTAAATGCTAAAAAGAGCAGTATCATCATTTTTAGAAGACAGCCATTTCCCTCATCATGCTGTCAAGACAACACACCTCTACAAAATGAAAATGTAGTTAGAGACTTAAATACTTAGGTTGATGGCTCCCTCTCTTTTGACGAACGTGTAACAGCAGTTGTTGGAATTCCTTATATTTATCCCAGGTAACTGCTAAATGACTGTCATCGAGGTCTAAGGAGGTAATTACGTCCTCATACTTAGCATTAATCATACCAGTTACTGAGTACAATGTCCCCTTTGTGATGTATCTCATTAAACACAGCAAGCAATTAGAAAGACCCCCAAAAGTTCCATGTTAAGTAGCGCAATTCAATATCTTCCTTTAAACATAAGAAATATAACTGGATGGGTATTCACAATTAACTCCAAGAGAAAGGAGGTGCTGTCTGATGGATGGTACTGACAAGGCAATAATGGTTGTGAGACTCAGTAGCCTTAGAATATTTATGAATCTATAAAGCTTTAAGAAACAGAATCTTTGGAACCATACTTGATGCCTTAACATGCATGTTAAGAGAAATTTAAGAGAAAAGTACAGAAGACCTTATCTCCTGGCAGTTTAAGGACATGATTCCATGTGCCCCCCTCCCATCTTCTGTACACCTCTAATACAGACCTGTTACTGTGGGGAACGCAGGCTATAGCTTTGTGGGAGTATAGAAATACCAGTGCCTGTACTTCTATATAAATATTTAGAATATTCTGGTGGTTTTGCACATCTATTTAATACTATTAGTTTCTGCCAGTAATCCCAAGTTGTCTCTTTTTCTAAGTACAAAACCTAGGAATTCTTTGATATTACTGATGCTTTTAATCTAAATTCACCTAACTCCTTACATGCTTGCATCTGGGTAGCAGTTCATTTTTTGTGCTGTTTGAATCACCTTTTCATATTCTTTTTCTCAGACATCTTTCAGGATAAATTCTGCTTTGGACAGATTCCACACCAGCCATTCCTCTCCATTCCCTATTTGTTCCCAAATTCTGATGACTTTTCATCTATATATTCATTTACTGAGCCAGTCTTTTTTTTCCCTTTTTATTCATGTGAAAGGCCTGTTAGAAACAAATAGTTGTTCTCATATGTTTAAATAATCTATCCACATGATTCATTTTAACATTGTACTTGTGTAAATTGAATATCGGAGGTTGAATATAGTTCTGTTAATTATCCAAAACAGGCCTCATTTTCCTGGACCATCCCCCCCGCAGTATTCCACTTATTACCCCTGACTATTGTCTTCCAGCCATCATTCCATTCTTCTGCTTAAAGTTGCTTCAATATCCTAATGTATATCACATCAAAGTAATCCTTTAGATCAAGGACCCCCAACCATCCTTGGCATTTCATTAATACTAACTTATTCCATAAGATTTGTGTCTTCTCTGGATGCCAAATAAAATCTATTACCATGTTCTTTATTACATTATGTGCCTTGGGAATTATAGCTGAGAAACAACCAGAAGGAATACTGATGATATGCTGTCAAAAAAAGTTCAAAGCTTGAAAATATTGATCTCCATCACAATTTTCCACCTCTTGCTTTCTTCTTTAATCTACCCATATACCTATCTGTATAGGTCCTGTTCAGTGAATTTTCATATATAGGCCTGTGACAACCCACCACTGGACCAGTAATGAAAGAACCTCAATCCTCACCACTGGCACCAGTGGGGGGCATTCACTAAGAGGTTAAATATAAACACACACACACACACACACACACACACACACACACACACACACACACACACACACACACACACACACACACACACACACACACACAGTATTTCCAGATGCAGCTGTCTGCATCAAGTGCAATTTCCCTTAAGATCACACATAGACTACAATTAGTCTTAGTCCCGGGCTGGTTTCCCCCTTCTTCCTCCAGATCCCCAGTAAGATTCCCCACTGTCACAGCCAGCTATATTGTTGAGATCTCAGCTGAGTGACCAAGCCAAGACCTCCAGCACCCTCTCTGTCCTACCAGTGCTTTGTGTCCCTGCCCAAGTAGCTGACACACACACTCTTTGGGGTTGGATTTACACACACACACACACACACACACACACACTGGCACAGGTTTACTAGCTATGCACCCTTCTACCCAGACTATAAGGTAGTAAGCACTGCCACCAGTCACTCCTTGCAAGCTATTTTAAGGCCATTAACAAAGGGTGTCCAATCTTATTGCGTATTATTAATATTAATACAAATAGTAGTTTGACCAAGGGCAAGGCTATTAGGAGTGGCCCACACAGTGACACCAAATAAATATGCAAGTACTCTCAAAACTTAAAAATATTTACAAAGATCAGCCACAATGAAAGGTTTAAATACATTTAATAATAAATAATTAATGAACAAGGCAATATTAAGTATATATTCACAGTGACATCAAAGTAGAAAACCACAGGAAATATTTAAAACAACATTGCAGGACAGTCTCAAATAAATAAAGAAAAATATCTAAACTAAGTTTTATTATATTCCTGATTGTATCTAAGAGAGTTACTATTCCCGCCATACTGAATTAGAGCAAGGCAGATATGGTGAATGGGTCTTCTGTTGTTGTCAGGTCCAAGGCAGAATGCTGTCTCTCACTGTGAGACCTAAAATAATATCTAAAATATTACTGCTGGGATAGCTTGCAGAATGACATCACTTCTTGTCATCTGACTTCTAGTTCCCAGGCCAACCCCCCATTGCTGAGGCTGGTAGTATTTAGCATCTACCTGTAAAAATACTCATACAAGGTCTTTTGCTCATATCTTTGGCAGATGCTGGAAGTCATAAAACAATTGCATTCCTTCATGCTTACAAAGTAGCAATTAGTTCACCACAAAGACAATATGGAAAGCTTCCTAGTACAGATTTTCTGCCTCTAGCTGCTTTGAAACCTGTCAAATAATAACTTTATGGCCTAGCCTATAAAGTAATTTAATTTCAGATTTTTTTTTTCTAAAGTTTGCTGGACTGAAGTTAATCTCCTGTATTCCAATTTCCACTGTTAAAATATGTACATTTAAACAGTTACAATAGTGAATGTGTATTTCTGTTCTCTTCCAGTAGGGCACACTGTGGATATATTTCAAACACAAGCAAAATACCTTTTCAATATAAACATCTGTAAAAGCAGTTTGATATATGCATGATATAAAGTTCTAATACTTTTGTAACACAAGCATCTTATATGACATTCAGTTCTAATACATTTGTAACACCAGCATCTGTATGAATTAGTCTGATATTAACAAATGACATATAATTATTTACAAATTCCAGCAAGCTGTGCTGGTAGTACCTCATAAGGCCCAAACTAGACTCCCAGATATTTAAAATGCCTTGTTCTCCATAAATACGGATAGCTACTTGCCTATCTAGCAGTAGAGTCTCATTTACCAATACGGCTCTTGATTTTGTCTAAATGTTCCCAATAATTTGCAATGCTTCCAAATTCTTTTGGTATTCTTAGCAAACTATCTATATCCTGATTCATGCTGGCTAGAAATATTAACACATTACCTCTGTATAACACTACATTTTGTTTAATTAAGTCCAGCAATTATTCACATAGCCAGGGCTGACATTCTTATTCTGTCTGCCAAATGCTCTAAAGATAATATAAAAATGAAAAAGATAAAGAACAGACTTGCCTTGCTGCACCTTGATAATGGAAGAGCCATGACAGTTCACTTTAGCATCGGATCCTTTATAGATCACAAGAAACAATCTGACTAGTATTGTCTGTTATCCCAGGCCTAATCAATACTTTCTCCAGGTACATCCATTCCACCAAATGTCTTCTCAGTATGTAAAATAATTAGTATTAATTGTTTCTCAATAAGTGTTATGACTTCCAACACAAAATCTCTTTCTGTATATTAGCAAACATTTGCCATCCCCACACAGGCCATAATTGATTTTTATTATCTAGCTTAGGCACACATTTTTTTCAAACTTCATGACATCAATGACATGATGAACAGTTTATAGTAGTGTTTTAGAACTGTAACTGGTGTGTAGTAGGATGACAATTGTACAGCTTTGCTCTTCTTCAGTATTGCCACTATTATGGGTCTCCTCAGTGACTCAGGTATAATCCCTGTTTCCAGTGCCTCATTTAGTATCTTCACCAGTAATGGGTTCAGAATATCCTCCCACATCTTCCACACATCCAGGGGAATTCCATCATTCCCATATATCTTGCCAGGGGCCTACATTATTTACTGGGGCTACTAAATGTAGTACCTGATTCTGTGTCAGCCCAAGCAAGTTTACCCCTTTTAATTATTCATCTGTCTGTAATTTTTTATAGCCCCTTTTTATTTCTGCTGAATATAAATCACTATAGTAATCTCTAAACCCCCTTTCTATCTGTTCTGGTTCAATTTACCACCATGGGCACTAGAACTTCAGAACAGTGACAAGTGGAGTACCACAGGGTTCAGTTTGGGGTCCTCTCCTGTTTGGTATCTACTTCTCAGAAGTACAGGCTAACACAGAAGGTCTTTGGCTAATGAAGTTCGCAGATGACTGCAAACTAGGAAACATAATCAAAACTCCTAACAATGTGGACATCCTACAAAAGGGCCTCACTGAGACAGGTGCCTGGTGTCAAAGCCATGGCCTCAAGCTTAATGCCAAAAGTGCATTGTCATTCCTTTTGGTAAAAACTCTGCACCCATGAAATACCACTTAGGCGGTAGTCTACTTAACACCGAAAGTGTAATAAGAGACCTTGGGACACAGGTGGACAGTAGTCTCTTCTTTGATAATCACATCACCACAGTAGTCAGGAAATCCTTCCACATGGCACACCTCATCACAAAAGGTTTCTCATCCAGGAAAAAAGAGGCCATTGTTCCCCTCTACTCATCACTCAGTAGACCCATTCTAGAGTACAGCATCCCTTTTGGTATGTACCTCACAAGACATCTACAACAACGAGAAAGGCTGCAGAAGTACCTCACAAAGAGGATTACCAGCCTCAAACAGATGCCTGACGCAGACCGTCTCAAAAAACTCCAGCTTTACTCTTTCGCATATTGCCAACTCAGAGGCAATCTCTGCCTAACATACAAAGCTATGTCAAACCCACAGCTGTTGGACATGCTCCACTTAAAGAAATCCCAATCCCTCCGAGCTACACGCTCTAGGGACCTAAACCTTGTCACCACAATAAACAGAACATGCTGGAGGGATAGATTCCTGTTTCAGAGACTTCTCTTACTCTGGAACAAGCTACCTATCTATAGCAAACAAAGCTCCTCATTAGCACTCTTCAAGAAAAATCTTGATGATTGGATGGGAAATAGGAAATTCACCCCAGGGATCACTTCTGTGGCTCTGCTCGACAGGGGCATAGGAAAATAATTTTCTTGGGTGGCAAAAGCCAGGGTACCTTTTTGGCTAGGCTTATATAGGCCCTAGGCCCAATAGCCTAGTACCTACCTATGAACAGAGTAGTGATATACAATATGGCACATTGCTGTTTCAGATATATCACCAATCCTTTCTGGTATCCTGGGGAGTCTTGAAAAATATCTCTATCATCCCACTCTTTGGATATTTTCTAACCTCCTTTGATACTGCAAAAGCTGTTCTGAGTGAGTCTGCTAAGATATTTCTAAGTTTTGCAAAGTTTTTGTGTGCTGTGAACATTTCTCAGGATTAGTGAACTTATTTCCAAGGATTCCTGATATTGCAGGAATTCTTACTTCTGTTGTAAAACATTTATTACTGCATTTGAGCTCAAAGCCAATTTGTTTTACATTGGAAGGGTTCTTTTGCACTCTGGTGGGAGCAGAAAGTGAAATTCAACCCATCCAAGTTGGGAACTACCGGACAATAGCTTATTGTGTTTTTATCTGATTGACCTGCGGGTTTAACTTTATAAAAGTCTTTCATTCTGCTCATATAAAAGCCTATCATTTTTGTAAAAGTGTGCTCATTTATTCAGAGCTGCCCTGTGCCTGCCTTAGACACCTGAGATTACAAGACTTTGACTGCTTCTAAAATCATCTGGCCTATAAAGCTGATATGTCTTTTTTGTACTTGCTCTGTTTCAGTGATATTTAACATTTCTGTGCTGCATTAATTTATTTTGCTGAATTTATCACGGTTTTTCAGACTGCGCTTGTTAAAGAAACTCTATCTGTTGTTACTGTACTGCTCTTAGGTTGTTTTAACCATAATCTAAATGTTCCTAAACTCCTCTGCTACTGCAAAAGCTGTTCTGAGCGAGTCTGTCAAAATGTTATTAGTTTTGCAAAGTTTTTGTGTGTTGTGAACATATATCAGGTTTGGTGAACTTATTTTCAAGCACTCCTGATATTGTGGGAATTTTTATGCACTTAGGCTCAAAGCCAGTTTCATTTACATTGGAAGGGTTCTTTTGCACTCTGGTAGGAGCAGAGAGCTAAATTCAACCCATCTAAGGTGGGAACTACTGGTTGATAGTTTTTTTGTGTTTTTATCTGATAGGCCTGATGGTTTAACTTTATAAAAGTCTTTCATCCTGCTTATATAAAAGCCTCACATTTGTGCTTTGTGCAAATGCAGTTCCCCATTCCTGCATATAAGCAAACCTCTGGAGTTTAAAATCCCCTATAGGAAATGCTTTCCATAGCCTTCCATTGTTCACAGATGCTTGAAGAGCTGCCGGTTTGTGCAGAAGATGGTACCACTGCAGGTCATCTATTAATGTACCAATAAATACTCTTTCTTTGACCTTTAAGTGACTCTCCCTTACTCTTTCCCATCTAGAAATTGTCTTTCTTTGCCTTACATAGCATAGGCTAGATTCAGACCTGTTGAATCTAGACTGCTTGGTATCACTGTGCTCTTAGACCAGGCATCTTACATTAAGAGGGCCTCCCTGAACCCTTGTGGTAGAAGTGTGTAGCTCAGAGTCCATACAGTTTGGGATCACTGGAAAAAGGTTCAGCTTACAAACTGGAATAAACACTAACACCACTACCGAAATTAATTCCATTCCCTGTGGTCAACTGGAGACAAACCTTACTGACAATGTAAGAGACCTTGACACATGGCTTAATAAGTCATTTTCTTTTGTTGTAGAGAACACTAATTCTAATATGGTTGATACAAGTAATGTTAACTATCAAGAAACATTGCATATTTTTGAAAGAAATCTTAGTGAGGTTCGAGCCTTACAATGTGATAGTGCTTGTCTGACTGAATCCATAAAACATAAAAGAGTACCCAAAGGTCTGTGTATATATAAATTTCTGAATAGAATGTGTAGAGGACAGAAAGAATTAGATGAGCTTTTATGCGTGTTCGACAGACACAAGATGGAATTAATGCAGTTTATAATTAGAAACAATAATAACTTGATTGATGAACTTTTTGGTGAAATCAATGATTTAAACAAGGTGTTATTGGATGATGTTTTTAATGGATATGAGGCACAGTATTATTGTATATTTGATAGGGTAGAGGAACAAAGCAAGCAAAATATGGTCAGAAAACAAAAAAAATTAGCTAGGGATGAGAATGAACACTTTAATTCAGCATACCCACTACCTAAGGCTTATAGGCAAAGACAATGTCATTCTAACAATGAGTTAGACACAGAAGGGGCAGCAGGTTTTGGCCATGTTTCTAGAAATGGTAATAGAAACAGTGTTAATGCCACTGCTTCTAATTGCAACATGAGAGAAGAGTAGATTTTGACAACAATCAAAAATATCCCCCACTTAGGAGATCCGAAAGGATCTGGAACAAAGCACAACAAAATAATAACGATAACAATTTTTTACCCAAACCCCAGGGGAGGGGATTTCAACATTGTGAAGGCTGCCAGCCTAGCTAGATAGAATTTTATTGATAATTCTGTCATTTGTAAATATTAATGTAAGGCACAGGCTTGTTGTCTTACATGGAAAAAAACTGCTGTTAGATGTGGATCTGCAAAAAAATGTAACAACATTGCACTCTACTGGCAGAAAGCTGACCAAGTAAAACATGTTTGGGCCCTTTGATCTAAAGTCGGCACAAGCCTGTCTAGATGAAGACATTTTTCTATTCCATTAACCAAGAGTTAAATTGCTAGATTTAAACAAGCAAATGTATTTTTATTGCTGTGCTTCCTGACAAGCTTCAAGATAACACAAGGAAATGTTAAGAATGTAAATGTAGTTTCTTTTAGCCTGGGAACCCAGGGAAGTGTGAATAATGATTTAATGGGAACCAGGAATGTGATTTTAAAAACAGAGATAATCAGAGGTTATTAAGCATTTTGGTCTTGACCATCCAACACATCAGCACTCTGCCTGGTCTATATGTAAGTTATCCTAGATTTATGTTTTCTCTTAGAAATAGCTAGAAACTAGAAAAATTAGACTAAGTGTTTTTCTGTGATGTCAGAACTGTACTACTGAATCATTTTAAGTATTTCTCTGTGATCTCTGAACTCTTGAATAGTACTGTGTAGTAAGAAGTATTGTCTTGTGTTTTTATTATTTATTATTAAATGTTTTAAAACCTTTCAACTGTGGCTGTTTTGTGTAGAGATGATTTAAGCTCTAGAGTCCATTGCATATTTATAGTGTTTACTGTCCAAGTCAATCCAAATAAGCCTTGACTGTTTAGTCACACTTACCAATTGGATATTAATAGTGCACAGTAATAATTGGACACCCTTTCATAAGGGCCTTTGAGTAGCTGATAAATATTAGCTGAGTGGTGGCAGTTATTTCTACAGTATAGTCTGAATAAAAGGGGCACAGCTGGAGTACCTGTGCCAGCCTACCCCAGAAGTGTCTGTGTGGTTGTATAAACTCTTATCTCAAAGTATATGTGTGTGTCAGCTACTTGGGCAGGGACACAAAGCACTGGTTGGACAGAGAGGATGCTGGAGATTTTAGCTTAACCAGCTGGCTGAGTTCTGGACCCTATAGCTGTGCCAGTGGGGAGTCTTATTGGGGACCTAGAGAGCACAGGAGCAACCAACCCCAGACTGACTGTGATCTCTGTGTGCTCTTAAGGGAAATTTCACTTTACTGTGTGTAGTGGTTATCCTTTCCTCCTATATGAGATGCCCCTCACTGGTATTAATGGTGAGGATTGAGGCTCCTTGACTGCTGGGCCAGGGCACAGGCATCACAAACATCAACAAGGGCCTTAACAATTGTGGAGGAAGAACAGCAATGTTTAGTTGAGAACAAGACAATTGTAGCCTTTGTTGGGGTAATGGTGAGTTATAATGGGTTCAATATCTTTAATTATACAGAATTAGAGGTAGACCCATGCCACTTCTCATTATTACAAAATGGACTAAAATTTGTTCCTAACCGGAAAACTGATGTAGTCAAAGTACTCACAGAACTGAAATTATTTACTAGAAAACTGCATTTTAAGCTGATTTTTAAGCACGATGATGGAACAACATTATTTGGTAATAATTTTAGACTGAAAAGTACTTTTAATCCTTCACTCCATCCCACCATAGCCAGTTCTGAAAAGATTTGTACCCAGGAAATATATAAATCATATAATTCTTATACTTCTAACTTTCACAATCTCAGAGAAGAAGAGACATCTGTACTTTATAACTTAAGGAGTGATAGCAATATCAGGGTGATGAAGCCTGATAAGGGTGGGGGGATGGTTTTGATGAATAAGACTGACTATATTGATGCCATAGGGAATATTTTGTATGACACCGATACATACGAACCAGTTTCCTTGAACAAAATTGACATCTCCTACAGGAAGATCTAACTATTTTTGGAGAATTCCCTTATGCAGGGGGTTATTAATGAACCAACTTTTAATTTCTTATTAAATGAACATCCAGTGATACTGGTAGCTTTTGGTATCCCTAAAATTCATAAGAATATTAACTGCTGCCCTTTTAGATTGATTGTGGCTTCTCAGAATAGTTCTACCCACCCCCTTGGGTTATTTGTTAATAGAATATTGAAAGATATTTTAAAACCTATTTACCATATACTAACTGACTCTTGGGATTTTTTAAAGAAGGTTAAAAATTAATTTTATATGAAAGAAGTGATTTTTCTCACTATCGATATTGTTAATCCTTTTCCATCTATTCCGCACAAAGAAGGGCTTGAATTGTTTTATCAAGCATTGATCCAACTTAGCCATTTGAATAACAACATGATAAGTTTCATCATGCTTCTCATGGAATTTGTATTAAATAATAATTTCTTCATGTCTGAGGGCGAGTACTTTAAACAGAGAAAAGGCATAGCAACGGGTGTGAGTTGAGCACCCATTTATGCTAACATGATAATGTACTCGAAGGAGAAGCAATTTATATTGAACTTTGATTTTCTAATAAATGGCAGACTTATCTACATTAGTTGGACAATTTATTTTTGATATGGAAGGGTTGTTGTTCTTGTTGTTGTTTGTCTTTCAGCTTTTCCCAGTTAGGGGTCGCCACAGCGGAACTCCGGTCCGCTAATGATTGGCAGTAGATTTTCACGAAAGCTGAGTTGCCAGCTCGACGTCCAACCTTCAACGAAGGCATGCCCATTTATGCATGTCTTTCGAATGCCCACCCAACCACGGAGAGGACATGCAGACTCCACACAGAAGGTACTCCCCACACTCCAGCTGAGAATTGAACGGGAGAACCTCTTGCTGTGAGGCAACAACGCTACCGCTGCACCAGCACGGATTAGTTGATATGGAAGGGTAATGTAGATGAAATGCATGAATTTGTCGATTATTTGAACAATACTTGTTCTTATTTTAAATTTCCCCAGAGTTTTTTAAAGGATAGTATAGATTATTTAGATGTCACCTTATATAAAAATTATGAGGAAAAGAAATTCTGTTCAAAATTATATAGAAAACCCACACATTCCAACACTTACTTGGATTTTACAAGTAATCACCCCAGATATATTAAGCGAAATTTAGTGAGAGGCCAAATGTTTAAGGCTTCAAGAATGTGTTCTAAGTTGGATGACTTTAAAATAGAAATATTTAAATTATGTGCCGTGTTTAGAGAGAGAGGATATCCCTCAGAATTACTAACCACATGTGCTAATAACATTAATTCAGAGTAGGGTAGCAGATATAAACCATTACTTGGTACTGAGAAACTTCTTGTGACACGAGAACAATAAAGAGGTAACAGCTCATTTCTAGATTCCGTGGTATTGTACTGTGGTAGTTTCAGTAGGGAAGTGAGAAATATTATAAACAAGAAATGAGTAATTTTTCACTCCAATACAGAACTGATCATTACACTGGGTGAAACACCTTGATTTGTAGATAGGACGGAATTTAATTTAAAATATCTTTTAGAACATCTAATATTGAGATCTAGCCACAAGAAAGGTACTAAAATGTGGGCTTGCAAATATTGTCGTTATATATTAGACAAACAACAGGTGACTGTAGGTAATCCCCCACAAAATTTACAGTTTGATACAGGCGATTGTAATAGCAAGGGCTTAATATATATAGCTATTTGCCAAAGTTGTTGCTCCTTCTATGTGAGTATGACTGAGAGGGTATTAAGTAAAAGAACATACGAGCATTTATACGCTATCCAATGGAAAAATTGCAGCAATGCATTGTACAAACATACACTAAGCTGTTCTAATTTTAGTAAATTCCAGTTTGGTATTGCAAAACAGGTAAACATAATGGGTGGGGGGCAAGTGGGAAAATAGTGCTGCCATGAGAGAGTTGTTTTGGCAACTCAGATTAAATGTAGTGGCACCCCCTGGATTGAATGACCACATTAATTTGTGGCCTACCTTAAAAATAGAACAGGTATTCTTCATTGGTGATGTCTCTGTTTGGATTTATATCTACACAATATATACATATGATTGGTAAGGTTATATGGTAATGGTTTTATTCTAGATTGTCTTGCGTTTGAGTTTTAATGTTTAGTAGTTATTAAGGAAAAGGGAATCTGTTTAAAACTTTCATTTAAAGGCTCACTGCTGCTTTTCTGCTGTGATAAACATTTCTGCAGTTTTTATCTACCTAAGTAGTGTGGGTAGTTGTAGCATTGTCCATATTCAGGCTTGTGTTTTCGGCCTAGTTGCTTGTTTGTAGAGGCTTTGTGTCTGAGCACATGTCCAGGCCATCTTAGTTTAGCCAAAGCCATTCTTGCATTTCAGTGAGAGGGAAGTGTTTATGGTCTTTGGCTGATTGGGGTTACCTGGACTACGGCTTGGAGTAAGCACCTCATTTGTTCTTTCGAGCTTTTTTAAAGTTGTTTCATGTTTCAACTTTCTGTTACTTAAGAAGTTAATTTGTGAGTGTTTCTGTCATTTCACACTGAGCTAATCAGAGGAAGGGCACTGAGCAAACTCTGATCTGTGATATGTAACATTAAGTATCCTGTTTTTTGCTTATTTTTACGAGTTATTTATAGCACTTTTATTGTCTACTGCAAACATTTCTAGTTAGTTTCATTGCATGGAGGTATTAACTGGAAATTTTCTACATTTGTTAAGCATCTGTTTGGGTTTGTTTGTTCTGATTTTTGTTTCCCAGACTCCCTCCCTATTGGTATCCTGTTCTTATACTTAGTGGCTTTGCAGTTGTTCACTCCTACTGTAAATTTGCTCTGGGACACTCTTCCCAGTCTAGTGTCATTACCTCATTCTACCTAATAAAGGGAGAACATTTGAGAAAGCCAACCCACTTAGTTTCTTAACCTTGAATTATCTTCTGCTCCTCCTTTCTCCCTTTCCACTTTACAGAAAAAAACATTCTAAGCTTGTTTCCTGCCTTTCCTGTAAGTAGTCTAGTCCAGACACAAAATTGCTGTATCCAGGACTGTTTGTAAGTTTCTGAGCTCCCAAGCCTTTCTGTGTTGTAGGGAAGCCTTCCAGCTTATAAGTGGGAGTGGTAAGCACTGGGTAGCTTATCTAAAAAAAAAAAAAAAAAAAAAACCTTATGCATCACCGCTTAGCTAGGGTTAAACTATTCCTGGTGCCATAAAGTCTGCTCTTCAAATTTCCCTTAGAACTAGCCAGATTTTTAGTTTTACCAATCAAATCTGTTTCCTTGAGCTCAGCACTTGTTCAGAACTTGTTGTAAACATTAAATAAGATACAAATTACTACAGCACTCAACTTTCCTCACTTGTCTAGAGGAAAACAGTTTTTAGTACTTAATAAATAAGCACCTATCCAGGCATGTCTATGGGTCAGCTCCCAGTGTTTTATCCTGTCTACCTGATGAATCTGGGCATCTTGGGGCAATGCAGCAATTGCCTCATGTACACAGACAACCCTCTCCTCCTACCACCCAAACTACAACCTGAGAGAGATGCACTTATATAGCCAAACTGTAAGCAAAACTCTCTTCACCCAAGACTGGACTAGACAGTCAAGAGGAGAAGGTAAACACTTCCGCCACACCACACTAATCACATAGTCCCTCAAAACCTACACCACCAAAACACACACATATAGAAGCACAAAACACACACCTACATTCACAGAGGCTCTCAATAAAAATCTGCCCAAGCAACAGAGACATCCAAAGCAGAAATGCAAGCAACCTCCACCCCCCCCAACACAACTCAAATGACACATAGCCCAGAAACTCAGTGTGCCACTCAACCACAGCCCATAAGGCATAACAACGTACCCAACACTCTAGTCATAGGTGACTCCATAGTCAGGCATGCTCACCAGGCTAAACAAGGAGAAAGTTACTGTCAGCTGTTGGGTGCTAGGATCCGCCACATAATGCATGCACTCAGGTCACATCACAACAAGTACAAATATAACGCTGTCATTGTCCATGTTGGTGTGAATGACCTGAGACTTGCCTCCCTGGACTCTGTGAAAAGAGACATGGAGGAGCTGTCTGATCTCGTAGCCCAGGCAGGTATGACCCTAGCCCTGAGTAGCATCCAGCCATCACCCAGAATGATACCACAGTACAAGGACAAAATGATTGACTTCAACAATTGGCTGAGCTTCTACTGTCATTCTAAGGGGAGCCAGTATCTGTCTGCCTGGGATAAAATGGAGAGCATCGACATCTGTGCAGTGACAGAGACCTGGTTCAAGGCTCCAGAGAGCACCTCTGCATTACCAGGCTATAATTCATACCATACCTTTCGGCCACATAACCTGGACCGAAACACTAAAGGTGGAGTCGTGCCCATATTCATTAAGGATAGCCACACCTCCAGGCTAGTTGCTCAGCATAATGCATCCGAGATTTATTTCAACAACCCCAAAATTAACTTGGAAAACTACTCATGTACCAACTCTTTTGCTCAAGGTTTTCTGGAATTCATAAATTCCAACACCTTGTGTCAATGTATCCACACCCCCATTTGGGGCAGCAATATCTTAGACCTGGTCATTACCAAAATAGGCAACCGGTGTTCCACACCAGAGATCCTTTCCTTGTTGACCAGATCTGACCACAAGCTAATCATCCTAGACATCCAAATCCTGTCCCCATTAGGGAAATCACTGGTAAAAATTTTCTCCAAAGCCAACTTCACGCTTCTTAAGACAGAAGTGCCAAACTTCACAACACCCATGCAGACAGACAATAGAGGTATGACTGCTGAATACTACACAAATGCACTTTATAAGCACTTACACGAATGCATGGATCATGCAATCCTTAACAGAACCAAGATGCTATCCTCCAAAAAAAGGAAGCCAATCTTGTGGTCCCCTGCCATATACAAACTCTACAACATAAGGAAGAATGACACCTGTTGCAAAAAAGAGTAAAATCCCATGATTGAAGGAACTCCCTGGTCAGCCTCAGTAAGAAGCTGAGATCCCTCATAAAATCCTCCAAAGCTAGTTACAAAAGCAACATTGCCACTGATTCTAAAAACAGCCACAAAGCATTCTATAGCTATGTCAAGAATCTCAATGGCAACAGTCAGATCTGCTCTGAGTTACAGCACAATGGCACTAAATATACAGAACCAACTGATATTGCCAATATCCTGGCAGATAGGTTCAGTGCTAACATTACCCTCCTCTCACCCCCTAAAGGGCCCATCTCTATACCGGAAGAATGCAAAGTTCCTGTAATCACGGCTGTACAGGTAAGAAACACACTCTCCAAAGCCAAGAACACAGCATCCATGGGACCTGACAACATTCCAGGCTGCGTTCTACATGAACTACAGAACAAACTGGCACCCCAACTAAGTACCATGTTCAATCATAGCCTCAGCTCAGGCTTTGTGCCTACTGAATGGCACACAGTGAAGGTTATCCAACTCCACAAAGGGGGAGCCACCACAGACCCCGGGAACTACCGCACCATTAGCCTGATGAAACTGGTCTGCAAGGCTATGGAATGTATCATCATGGAACTTATAAACAATGACACTGGTAAACTCCAAGCTCTGGACCACACCCAGTTTGGGTTTGTAAAAGGCAGATCATGTCTCCTAAACCTGATAGACTTCTTTGAAGCAGTCACCAAAGCTGTATATGAGGGTAAGGTGGTTCACACAGCCTATCTAGATCTTGCCAAGGCTTTGGACACCATCCCCCAATCTGGAATTATAGATAAACTCATTAAACTACATATAAATCCCTATGTCACAAGATGGGTTGCCAACTGGCTCACTGACAGAACCCACACTGTGAAAGTAGCAGACTCCAAATCCGACTTCAGACCAGTGACAAGTGGAGTACCATAGGGTTCAGTCCTGTGTCCTCTCCTGTTTGGTATCTACTTCTCTGAAGTACAGGCTAACACAGAAGGTCTTTGGCTAATGAAGTTTACAGATGACTGCAAACTAAGAGCCATAATCGAAATTCCTAATGATGTGGCCATCCTACAAAAGGGCCTCACTTAGACACATGCTTGGTATCAAAGCCATGGCCTCAAGCTCAATGCCAAAAAGTGCATTGTCATCCCTTTTGGTAAAAACTCTGTACCCATGAACTACCGGGTCTATATTATATCATCGAACACTTAAAAAAGTGAACAATGAAAAATCGAACCCATGTAAGCAAAAGCTTACAATCTCGAAAGCTCAGAACAAATCGCTGTTCCAAAAAAAAAAAAAAAAAAATTGAAATAATACATAAAGTGGGGGGCTTCACCCCCTACACCCCTCAATGTGGGGGGCTGTGTCCCCACACACCCCTACGTAAATATACCAACTCCGAGATCACACTACAGTGCAAAAATGGCAAGGTAACAGAAGCGGCCAAGCAAATTCTTTCCCTGGGAAAGAATTCACTTAAAAGCCACTTTGCTATTTTGCCTTTTTGTTCTTATAAGTTCAACCAAGACGCATTCGATATAATGCATCTTTGGTCATCTAATAGGAACCCTGAACTACCACATAGGCAGTAGTCTACTTAACACAGAAAGTATGATAAGAGACCTTGGGACACAGGTGGACAGTAGTCTCTCCTTTGATAATCACATTGCCACAGTAGTCAGGAAATCCTTCTACATGGCACACCTCATCTGAAAAGGTTTCTCATCAAGGAAAAAAGAGGTCATTGTTCCCCTCTACTCGTCACTCATTAGACCCATTATAGAATACAGCACCCCTTTTGGTATGTACCTCAAAAGACATCCGCAGCAACTGGAAAGACCACAGAAATACCTCACAAAGATGATTACTGGCCTCAAACAGATGCCCTACCCAAAAAATTTCAGCTTTACTCCATTGCATATCGCATACTCAGAGGTGAGCTCTGCCTAACATACAAAGCTATGTCAAACCCAGAGCTGTTGGACATGCTCCACTTAAAGAAATCCTAATCCCTCCAAGCTACACACTCTAGGGACCTAAACCTTGTCACCACAATAAAGAGAACATGCTGGAGGGATAGATTCCTGTCCCAGAGACTTCCCATACTCTAGAACAAACTACCTATCTATATCAAACAAAGCTCCTCATTAGCACTCTTCAAGAAAAATCTTGATGATTGGATGGAAGATAGGAAATTCACCCCAGGGATCACTTCTGTGGCTCTGCTCGACAGAGACACAGGAAAATAATTTTCTTGGGTGGCAAAAGCCAGGGCATCTTTTTAGCAAGTGTTATATAGGCCCTAGGGCCAATAGCCTAGCACCTATCTATGAACCCATAAATCTATAGATAGAGTATTGGTTTTATAAATACAAACATTTATTGTTTCTATAGTGTTTTGAAATATACTCCCTTCTGACTTGTAAGTACATTTTAAGGCATTATGTGCCTTTAAATTACGAGTATACTAATTGTTTGTGCATTTAACAGGAAGTGTATTTAAGCCTTGTGCAATGTGTATATTTTATTCTGATGAAGTGCTGGATTTGCAATCATGAAAGTGCTTAATAAAGTTTGTTTTTGGATGTAACAGCCCTGATTCTTACCTTGTATCAACTGTGTCAGCTGTGGGTTTGGTTGAAAAATAAGTATATTTAAAGCCAGCACTGGACTTTGTTAACAGTATTTAGTTGAATTGCTGCTTCACTTTTGCTGTTTGTAACTAAGTCAAGCTAGCCCACTTCCTTCCCAAATACCACATTCAGGAAAATCCTGCCACAATGGACAGGGAGTTTCCCATCATTTCTCCTGCCAGTTGGACTGATATGGGCATCTTCAGGCAATGCAGCAACTGCTTCATATATACTAACAACCATTTGCTCCTAAAGCAAACTGACACCCTGTGTGA
This sequence comes from Protopterus annectens, assembly GCF_019279795.1. Classification (NCBI taxonomy): domain Eukaryota; kingdom Metazoa; phylum Chordata; order Ceratodontiformes; family Protopteridae; genus Protopterus; species Protopterus annectens. Next base: position 279,355,590 of record NC_056735.1, on the reverse strand, counting down.
GAGATACAAATATACTGTGGAACTGGAGCCAATTGTATTCTCTCATGCAAAACCAAACTAAACAACAAACAGGTTGTCAGCACACATGGTTCACCTCTCACACAAAATAAGGTCATGACACATAAACCCACATATGCAGAGGTACTCACTAAAAGCCTACCAAAAGAATAGAGACCACCCAAACACACACCACCTACACTCAACAATAAGCATAAATAAACCACTACACATATCAACACACATATCCGTGTCTCAACAAATAAGCCTCTAAGGCAAAACACATCAAATGTCTTGGTCATAGGCAACTCCATAGTGAGACACACAGATGTCCCCCTCACCAGACTGGATAATGAGAAGTACACAGTTAGCTGTCTATCAGGTGCCAGGATCCGACAAATCATGAATGTACTCAAGTCACTCAACAAGTACCATTATGGCTCTGTCATAGTCCATGTTTGAGTGAATGACCTGAGATTTACCTCTCTGGACTATATGAAGAGAGACATGATGGCACTCTCTAATTATGTGCTCCAGACATGTATTTCCCTAGCCCTAAGCAGTACCCTATATTAACTCAGGATAATGCCACAATATAAACAAAACATGATTGATTTCAACAATTGGCTCATCTTTTGGTGTCAGTCCAGGGGGGATCTAGTATCTGTCAGCCTGGGAGGACTGGTCTGCACCTGTCCCCCATAGGCTTTTCAGATACTGGCAACGGCCCTTGCTTCCCCATACTGCCTTTTATAGGCAATATTAAAACAACAAATTTTTCAATATAACAAAATCTAATTGAGACAAACTCAGGGTTGTGCTGCTTAATGCTAGGAGTTTAAACATGAAGCTGCACTCCCTAGAAGCACTCCTCAACCTGGAGGATGTTGATGTCTGTGCAGTTACCGAGACATGGTTCATGGCTGCTGAGAGCACCCCGACCATGCAAGGCTATAGTGCCTTCCACACATTCAGACCTCAAAATGAGCTTGAAGGTACCAAAGGTGTAGTATATCTATCTTCATTAAAACTAAATACACTTTGAGACTGGTCAAACAGCATGACTCTCTCAAACTACTCCATGTCCAATTAACTATTGGGAAAGTCCCATACCACATCATTGCTAGCTAAAGATCCTCCACCATGAACCAGGACAGGCACACCACCTACCTCAATTTACTGGAATCCCTTACCATACAGCTCAACACATTAGTCATGGGAGATTATAACTATCCTTCCATAGACTTGGGGACATACACAAGCAAAAACATGCATGCCCAGAGGTTCCTTGACTTTGTTAGCACAAATGCTCTGGAACACATAGTCTGCACCCCCAATATGGGTTGTAATGTTTTTGACATAGTACTTGCCAACATAAGGGGGTCACTGTACTTCCCCATGCATGATGCCTTCCCTGGTTAGGTCACACCACAAATCGGTCTCACTTGAAGTAACTACTGGAACAGACACCCTCACAGAAAAAAAAATTATAAAGAAAACTTCACCAAAGCTAACTATAGCATACTAAGTAATGGTATAAAAAGCTTCATAATGACCTACAATCATAGACACCAATAATCACTATGCAGAAGTGTATTAAAATGGCCTGTACAAATACTTAAGTGACTGTATAATCTCTGCTGTATCTCCATGGATCAAAACCATGTCTTCCCATAAAAACAAACCACCATGGTGGACTTCAAGTATAAACAGATTATATAACAAGAAGAAGAAACTGCTGTCCAAAAGGAAGAGGGATATCTCTCTGCAGAGGAAGAGTTCCCTCCTAAGCCTTAGCAGGAAAATCAAAAATCTTATAAAGTCTTCTAAAGCAAATTCTGAAACTAAAATTGCATCCCTAGCCAAGGATAATCATAAGGAATTCTTTTACTACATCCGAAGTCTAAAAGGGCATGCCCACTTATGAGCCAAACTGGCTATAGATGGGATCATTCATACTACACTGGAAGATATTGCCAACCTGCTAGCTGAAAGACTCAGCACAAACCTCACCCCCCCCCCATCCCTGCTGGGTCTATATTACATATCCAAATGCTTCAATGTTCGAACCTCTAAAGATCGACCTTTAGCGATTGAACATTTAAATGTTCAAATATGAATAAAAATTTAAAAAAAAAACAAAACAAAAAAAAACTAAAGGGTGTAAGAAGGGGGGCAAGCCCCCCTGTGCCCCCCACACCCACAGCTACTTAAATATACCAACTCCAAGATCACGCTAGAGTGTAGGGAATGGAAAATTTCCCATTTTTGCACTGTAGCGCACTGAAGTGTGATCTCAGAGCTGGTATTTTTAAGTAGCGGGGTGTGGGGGGGGCTTGCCCCCCTGCTTAAACCCTTTCCTTTTTTTTTCTTTTTAATTTTATTTTGTTACATATTCGAACATTTGAATGTTCAATCACTAAAGGTCGATCTTTAGTGATTCAAACATTTAAGCTTTCGGATATGTAATATAGACCCTCCCTGCCTACCATATCCCAAAGCATACCCACTCTGGCATCATTGAAGAAACTCTCCCAGATAGAGATTAGCTCTTACATTACTAGATGAACAGCCAATTGGCTAATCAACAGAATACACTCTGTCAAAATTGGTGAATCCACCTCCACATCCACCAGTAGACCTGTCGCCAGTGGAATACCGCAAGAGTCTCTGCTGGGCCCCTTACTGTTTGACATCTATTTATCAGAAGTCCAGGCCAAATTAGACAGCCTTTGGATCATCAAGTTTGCTGATGATTGCAAACTAGGAGCAAACACTGAATCCCCCAATGATGTCAACATATTACAAGTAGGGCTAATACAATCAAATGATTGGTGCCAAAGCCATGGTCTAAAACTAAATGAAAAAAAATGCATTATTATTCTCTTTGGCAAAATGGAATTCCCTACAAATTACAAAACTAACAGCACCCCCCTGAGTAACAACCCAGTGGTGCAAGACTTGGGAACACGGGTTGATAGCAATCTGGACTTTGACTACCAAGTTTCTACAGTGGTAAGGAAAGCCTTCTGTGTAGTGCACCTCATAAGCAAGGACATAGCATCTAGGTCAAAGGAAGCTATAACTCCACTGTACTCTACCCTCATCGGACCACTAATGGAGTATAATACACCCTTTTGCATGTACCTTACCAGACACCTGCAGCAACTGGAGAGACTTCAAAAGGTTTTTCACTAACAAAATACAGGGACACCAAACCAAGACCTACATGAACAGGCTGAAAACCTGTCACTTTAGTCTGTATCTTACAGGCTGCTGAGAGGTGACTTGTGCCTGGCCTATAAGGCAATCTCCAATGCTGCCCTAATGGAAATGCTGCACATCAGCAAGTCAAATGGCTCAAGAGTAACTTGTGCTAAGGATCTCAACCTAGATTGTGATGTTCACAAATCATGTTGGACAGATATGTCTCCCAGAGACTGACATTCTCTGGAATACACTCCTTATTCACTTAGAACAGAGCTCCTCACTGATCCTATTCAAACACAACCTACATAACTGGATGGGAGACTGCAAAGTCACCCATGGGGTGGCACCCATGTCCCTCATGGACAGGGGTAGCCGGTGTTGATCACAGACCCATTTCTGTTCATAAATTTGTTCTGCGAACTACCCAAAAAAAAGAACAAATGGGAATACTTGGGATTAACATGACTAGACTTGTAAAGGCTCTAGGGCTGCAAGCCTAGTAACCTCCTATGAACCTCTGAATCCCAATTTTTTCAGTGTTTTCTGGATCTAATGATTAATTCTTCATTTTTCTCTTCCTCCCCTTTTTCTCTGCCCTTCTAGCTGTATAAAAATGTTTTTTCCTTTAATATTCCATCTATTGTTTTCCTATTTTTCTGATGTGCAGATTTTTATTATAACAATCATGTTATCCACAAAAGTATTTAGAGATTGACTTGATGCAACTCATGGCACACATTTAATGAAAATAAAACTGTAGAAAAAAGTACTGAAACCAACTCCATAAGACAGTTAAGCACCTTTGTCCCTTGATATATTAGGGACTTCCTCAGAGCAAGCTATAACAGTCATGCTCTAAACTTAACCACTTTCTTAGTGTCACATGACCCAAATGAACACATTACATTGGATGAAATACTCTTACTTACTGCACAGCTAAAATACATTTAAAATAATTATTAAAAATATATATTTGTTAAAAAAATCTTATCATTTATCCAAAATTCTTATCCATAATACAACATTCAACACTAAAATATATTTAATAAATAGCCGTAAATTGTGTTAAAGCATCATAGGTCTCATTTTTAAAACACTCACAAGAGACACAGAATCATTTAAAATCTACATTGTACCTAAGTTGCCACCATACCTCTCTTACTTCCAGTCATTATTTCAACGGACCACTTCTTAGATTTTTTTAACACTTTTTCAATTACAGTAAATAAAAACATGTTGTCCAGGAAATCTTTAATTTGTTTAAACAATATGTTATCAATACGCTCCTTTCTGATATCTAATTTGTGCTCATATATTCTTTCAAGTAAAATTATTTTAGTTTTCCCTGTGTAAAAAGCTGCATATTTTGAGAATAGTGCAACATATAACATTCCCTTAGTTCCACAATTAGAATAACCCTTTTGCTTAATATCTCCATAAAGATTTGCATGAAAATGGTAACCCCATTCCTAAATATATGTGCATTGCCTGCACATATTACATTTATGTGCCCCTTTATTTGCCCTTGTTGTTTGTTTGACAAAAACATTCATTCCCACCATTTTTTTTACTTATTCAAACCATTCCTATAAGAAAATTTAAGGCCACCTCTCACCAGTTTCTTTTTCAAATTGTTAATGTAGCTAAGCACTTGCCACTCCTTAGTAATTACCATCCTAATTTCATGCCATGTGTTATCATCATGACCCTATACAGTCCAATCACTTCAGGTAGATCCTTCTTTGTTGAACATAACAAAATTAATTTGTCCTAACAATGGGATGTAAGTACCATTTCTTCTTTTTGAAATCACTTCCCTAAAAATACCATCTACCTGCTGCTTAGGATATGCAACACACTTTAAGGTACCAATTTACTGAAGCAAAGTGGCCTCTTCCAAGACCATTCTTGCTAATTGGACCATCTGCCCTTTCACTAATACCTTTTTCTTTGTGTAAGGATGGCAACTAGCAAAATGTAGCAAAGAATTAAAATAGGTAGTTTCCTAAAGATACTTGAATTACATTTTTTATCAGTTTCATCTTTCACAATTTCCACATCTAGGTAATAAAGCTTAGACAAGCAGTAATCAAAGCTAAACCAAAGGAATTCTGCAGTGAAGTTGATGTAATTAATAACCTCATTCAACTTGTTGACAGAATCAATGCAAAAGATGCAGATATCATGTAAAAACCTTAAATATAAATTCAACAATGCTTATACCCAAAATTAAAGCAAAACACTCCTCTTCCAATAGCCCATAAGATTAGCATAAGCTGACACATAGGCAGCTCCCACTGCAATGTTACTGTTAGTCAGTACCATCTCTGTCAACTGGCTAAGATGTTGTATTTCACCTGCTCTATGAAGGGGGTTAACTGATAAAATGTCAAAAAATACTATAGTCCTATTTGGTGAGGAATAACTGCAGACACATTTTTAATACCTATTTTGACCAAAATCATATTATTTGCATACAAGTCAAGGGTAATCTGAATTAAAAAAATCTCATGAAGCTATCAATAGATATGAGAAAAATGCCACAAATGTTTTAAACTTAATGTGTCTTATTATCTGGTGTGTCTTGGACTTTGCAGCATCAGCTATGGGTCTAAACAATGGATTATTGACAACTTTATGTATTTTGGGTATACCAAAAATAGTGGAGACAGAGTTTTTGTACTATTAAATAGTTTTGCTTCTTTTCTTCATGTTGGCCTTACATAAGCATATCAAATACCAGTGTATGAAGGTTGTGATACACTATATTGATTTAATTATTAGAGTCTCTAGTGTATGTTTCTTTATTAAGTAAAGAATACATTTTCATGGCTGACAAGGACAGTAAGCCTTGTACTAATTTATGAACTTATGATCCTATGAACAAATTTACACATAGTAAATAAAATAGAAAAATATAAAATCATCTGACCTATAAATTAATAAACATGAAAATAACAACTGACTTCATCTCTATAGTAGACCAGGGAGATAGTGTGAGGTACAGGGAAAGATGATGGTATAGATATTCAATTTGCTCAACTTAGACTAAAGATTCTTAACACCTGTTTAACATTTCTTATTCATAATAACTCACTGATGGGCTTTTTTAAGATGATGCATACTAAAAATATGAGACACATTAATATGAATCAGAAGCATGAGCTAAGTTTTGTTAGTCTAATGGAGAGTTTGAGAGGTAGCTTGTTCATCGTTTTCAACAAACTAGGAATACATTAATCCATAGTAGAATGTTTTAGGGTTATACCAATTAATTCATTTTTTTATTTATTTCAAATGTTTTGTCCATAGCTGAAGATTTCATATTGTTACATATAAAGTATATAATACACCATAAAATTCCACCAGAAGACAGAAGACCAAACCAACTTTTAGCTTACAAATATTTAATCTCCGCTTTCGTAAAAACGTCCTCAGAATAAAGGTACCACTGAACCACAACAGTTAAATACAAAATGTTAAAACAATTAACAATTAATTGCATAATAAATCTATTAAAACATCAATTTAAAATCGCTTCACAACAAAAGGGAAATGTAACCCTTTAAATCCCCATTTGTTAAATAACACTTAATATTTATATGTTCATTTAAACCAGGTGCATTATCTGCCCCCAGTTTTATCTGCCAGTACACCTCTCTTGTTTCAACCTGATTTTTGTAATTACCCCTCTTTTGTCTATACATACCTGCTCAAGATTGGTAAAACAAAACTTTTTAAAATTGTTGCAAATGGTGGAGTGTTTATATAAAGCGTTGTTGTCATCCTTATGCTTTATAGCCCTAAGATGTTCCTGAATCCTGTTCTTTAGCTTTCTAGTGGTCATTCTGACATTAAAACTGTCACACCCTGAGCATAAAGTCAAATAAATGACCCCCGCAGTATCACACCTATACCTAAATTTAAAATTTATAATATTTTGGAAGTGGAGAAGCATGACAAAAGAACCCTCGTAAATGTACTGGCAACTAGAGCAACCATTACATTTGTATGTACAATTGCTCTTCTGTGTTTTAATTACACCAAGTTTTGTATCATTTGTTACTAACAACTGCTTTATACTACCCTTTTTGGTATTCACAAATAATGGATATTCACCTAATGCTTCTCCGACTAATTAATTGTTAATTGTTTTAACATTTTGTATTTAACTGTTGTGATTCAGTGGTACCTTTATTCTGAGGAAGTTTTTACAAAAGCGGAGATTAAATATTTGTACGCTAAAAGTTGGTTTGGTCTTCTGTTTTCTGGTAGAATTTTTTGGTATATTTTCTTGGTTTTTCCACTTAGTCCTATGGTGTATTTGGTTTTAAAAGTATATAGTACATTCTGTACATAAATGTGATTTCATTATAACTGTGTTTCTTTTTCCTCTCTTATATAAATGTCTGATTTTAAATACATATCTATTATATTAATGGACTGAATAATCCAGTAAATGGGAAATCTGTTCAAATACTTGTAATTACATAAAGCTCAAATAGTATTTCTACAGGAAACACATTTAATTAATAAAGATGTAATTAAATTTCATTAAAGAATTTGGTTTTAGCAGGTTCTGGCTTTCAAGTTAAAAGAAGAGGCACCCTTATCTTATGGAAGAATTCACCAGTAATGCCTAAAGTAAAACATACCTACGTTGATAAAAATGGTATGTGAAACATTGTTATAACTGAGTGGAACAGAAAACTAAATACATTGGTGAATTCTTATTGGATTCCAGGGGTTGGAGCTAGAGATGCAAAAAATTACTTAGACACTATCATTTATTTATTTGACATTTGTAGACCATTGGAGATAGAGATGCAAAAAATTACTTAGACACTATTTATTTATTTATTTGACATTTGGTAACCGGGAATGTCTGACTGAGCAAAAAGCCCTTTTTCAGCAAAGGCCCAGGGAGAATAGCTCCACAACAGCATGAATAATTATTTTTTTAACAAAAAACATCTTTATTAAATTATCACATATGCCATAGGCAATCTTGTATTTATATAAATGAAAAACAAACATTGGCACCACTTTAGTTGCAAACATTATATACATCACAGACACCATTGAAACAACTGTAGTTGCAAACATTATACATAATTTATAATCTAACCATCATTGTCAGTTAAGCATTATACATCTCATTGAAATCCTGACTTCTTTAAACCTCGTTCCTTCTCTGCATATATTGTTCCCACAATTCCCATTTTTTCCTATGTAGTTTGCTCCTTCCTTTTTCTAAAGATCCTGATTAATAGCATGAATACTTATTAACACACAAACAATGATGAAAGAGTAATATACGAAGAGTAAATGCATTAAGTACCACAATAGAGGCATGGTAAAGGAGTAGATAGCCTAAATACATTTTACAGGGCAGTTAACTGAAACAGTGGGTCAGCTATTTTTAAATTATATAATACCAATAAAAAATCAGCTAGTAAGGAAATTACAGAATAGAAAGATTTTTACAATCTTTAAAATTTTTTAATTGCTGGAACCTGTGTTCTGAGAGACTGCCTTACATATTATCTGCAATTATACAGAGCTGAGTATATATCTTTTCGGTTATAGAGTTTAATTGTTGCTTAGATCTGTGTTGAAACTGTTGTCTCACTGTTCTGAGAGACTGATCGGCAAATATACAGAGCTGAGAATATTTTTTTGGTTTTAAAGTTTGTACTGTTAGTTTTTGCTTAGATCTCTGTTGAAACTGTTTTGTCCCACCCACCCTCCCTATTTTTGGTTTGTAGTTTAAATTTGGTGGCTTTTGCAGTTGCCCGCCCCACTGTAGATTTGATCTGGGACACACCCCCGTCCCATCTCTTTACCACATTCTACCTAATAAACTCTTTCTGCACTTGCTTTTAGTCCTTTTTAATTTAATTGCATTTTTTAAACTGTGTTTGGTCTAATATTGCTGCATACTCAAGTGTGCTAGCTTGCACTGCATGTGAATTGTTTTTTACTGCTGTTTTTGCTACTTTTCTGTAAAAAAAAAAAAAAACTGTAAGCCTGTTTCCTAACTTTCCTGTAACTAGTGTTCCAGATACAGATTTGCTGTATCCAGGACTGTATGTAAACTTCTAAGTCCCCCAAGCCTTTCTGTGTTGGAGGGAAGCCTTCTAGCTTATCAGTGGGAGTGGTGAGCACTAGGTAACCTGTCTACCACATAAGTAGTGGTTCTGGCCCAGAATTTGTAGTTATTGGCCGTTTGGTCAATCTCTTCCATCTCTCTCAACTTTCTGATTTGAAAGCCTGTATTTGCACCTGTTTCTGTCCAGTAACTCATCTAGTGCAGATACAGATTCTTAGTTTTAGCACTTAAATTTGTTTGTTCATGCTCAGCACTTGTTCAGAACTTGTAAGCACTAAATAAGCTACTAATTACTATAGCACTCTATCTTCCTCATTACCTAGAGGAAAACAATTTTTGTACTTACTTTTCTCACTTGCTTAGAGAAAAACAGCTCTTGTACTCACTTTCCTCACTTATCTAGAGGAAAAACCCTGCAACTCTCTTTTTGTGCGGTCTTGCGTACAGAGCAGCGTCGGGCAGCGCCGGTTAGTTGGGGTATACTATTCCCAGCCCCACAAAGTCTGCACTGTATATTTTCCCTTAGAACTAGGCAAGTCTCAACTCAAGTGCTTCAGATCAGCTGCTCTTATTGCATCACTTGCAAAACAGAAATCAGCACTTGTCCTAATCTCCTAGACAGCACTATTATTCTCCAAATTTCCTAGACAGCACTATTATAATATAGCATAAGACCCTCGATCGTCCACAGGACTTAAGTTCAATTTACTCTTCAAAGCATGTACAGAGGTCAGCTTCAGGTGTACTCTCCAGTTCATCTGGTGGAATTGGTCATCCTGAGGCAATGTCACAACTGCCTCATGTATACAGACAACCCTCTCCTCTTACCTCTAGACACAAACACTTGTGAGAGATGCAAATACACAGCCAGACTGGAGGCTAAGTGCTCTCAACCCATGACTGTAACAGACAGTCAAGAGGATAAGGGACACACTTGCATCACACCACCTGTCACACATGAATCTACAAAACAAGCACCGGCAAAACATATGCATAAATACACAAAAACATATTTGGAGGCACTAGGTACCAATCTGAAAAAGAAGCAGTGCCCTCCAAAGCAGACAAGCAAGCAACCTGCACCCCAAACACAAGCCAGAAAACACATAATTCACCTCAGCAGTGTGCCTCACAACAGCCCTTAAGGCAAAACACTATACCTAACACGCTAGTAATAGGAGACTCTATAGTAAGGCACACGGATGTTCCACTCACCAGGCTGAACAAGGAGAAGGTTACTGTCAGCTGCTTGTCGGGTGCTCGGATCCACCACATAACACAAGCACTTAGGTCTCTCCAGAGCAAGTACAAGTATGATGCTGTCATTCTACATGTTGGTGTGAATAATCTAAGACGTACCTCCCTGGACTACATGAAAAGAGACATTGAGGAGCTCTCTGATCATGTAGCCCAAGCTGGTATGACCCTAACCTTGAGTAGCATACTACCTTCTCCTAGAATGATACCACAATACAAAGACAAAATGATCAATTTCAACAATTGGCTAAGCTTCTGGTGTCATTCTAAGGGGATCCAGTGTCTGTCTGCCTGGGATGACATGATAGATAAGCCTTGCTGTTTTGCCAGAGATAGGTTGCACCTGTCACACCTAGGTTTTCGAATACTGGCCAAGGCTCTTGCCATCCCCATAGTGCCTTTTTAGGCAAGGCTCAAAGGACAAACCAACCACTGTAACCAGCACAGGTAACCAAAAATTAAGGGTAATGCTACTCAACGCCAGAAGTCTCAACCTCAAAATACAAACACTCGAGGCTCTCCTCAGCATGGAGAAAATCAATGTTTGTGCAGTGACGGAAACGTGGTTCAAGGCTCAAGAGAGCATCCCAGCACTGCCAGGATACAATTCATATCATACCTTCCGGCCTCAGTTACCGGATCACAGTACAAAGGGCGGAGGTGTATCCATATTCATCAAGGATACCCATATCTCCAGGTTAGTAGCGCAGCATGATGCCCCAGAGTAAATCCATGCACAACTATCAGCAGGCAAAACCACATTTCAAGTCATAGCCTGTTATAGATCGCCCACCATGTCCCAAGATGCTCACTCTGCATTCCTTGAGACATTGGGAAATATAAAGGTCCTACCCAACACCATAATCTTGGGTGATTTCAACTACCCTGGTATAGACTGGGCGAACTACCAATGTTCCAACTCCTATGCTCAGCGATTCATAGAATTTATAAATTCAAATGTCCTTGAACAACTAGTATGTTCCCTCATTAGAGGGGACAACATATTGGATTTAATCATAACAAATATGGGTGCCCACTGTACCACACCCATTATCACTCCCTCCTTGGCCTGATCCGACCACAAACTGATAACCCTGGACATCCTCACCCCTCCACCTCCCCCAGTCAAAAAAATCATAGTCAAAAACCTTTCCAAAGCAAACTTCAAACTACTTGCATCCGAAGTGGAAAGCTTCACTATTCCCTTCCAGAAGGATAATGATATCCAGGATGCGGAATCCTACACCAAGGCACTCTATATGCATCTTCAGGATTGCATGGACCATGCTATCCCAAATAAAAACAAGACTCCTTCCTCAAGCAAGAAGAAACCAGTCTGGTGGACCCCGGCCATAAGCAAACTTTACAATAAAAGGAGGAGACATACAAAAAAAGGCCAAATCTCAAGTAGAAAAATCATCCCTGATCAGCATTAGTAAGAAATTGAGGGCCCTCATCAAGTCAACTAAAGCTAATTTTGAAAAGAAAATTGCCAAGGATGCCAAGGATAACCATAAGGCCTTCTATGGCTACGTCAAAAACCTAAATGGCAACGCTCAGGTCTGTTCTGAGCTAGTACAAAATGGAACAAAATACACTGACCCTTCTGACATTGCCAACATCTTGGCTGACAGGTTCAGTGCAAATCCCCCCCCCCCCTCACCCCACCTACAGGGCCTATTACCATTCATGGGGATTGTGTAAGTCCAATTATTACTGATACGTTGGTTAACAAGGCTCTATCTAAAGCTAAAAAGCACTGCCTCCATGGGACCAGATGGTGTCCCAGGCTGTGTCATATGCGAGCTCCAAAAGGAATTAACCCTGCATCTTAATACCCCATTCAGTCTCAGCCTCTCCACAGGATATGTGCCCAGAGAATGGCGCATGGCAACGGTGGTCCCGCTACACAAGGGTGGGGCCACAACTGACCCTGGGAACTATCGACCAATAAGCCTGACCAGTCTGATCTGTAAGGTTATGGAGCGAATCATTATGGAACTCATAAATGGAGAGATTGGGAACCTCCAGTCGCTGGACCTCACACAGTTCGGCTTCGTCAAGGGCAGATCATGCCTCCTGAACCTGGTGGATTTCTTTGAGACAGTTACTCAGGCTATAGATAAGGGAAAGGAGGTACACATGGCTTACCTTGACCTTGCTAAAGCATTTGACACCATTCCCCATTCGGTTTTTATTGATAAGCTCACCAGCCTGGCCATAAACCCTTACGTCACAAGATGGATCGCAAACTGGCTCTCAGACAGATCCCATAAAGTAAGAGTAGCGGAATCTATGTCCGAATCCAGACCAGTAATGAGTGGTGTGCCTCAGGGCTCTGTCCTGGGGCCCCTCCTGTTTGGCATATACTTCTCAGAAGTACAGGCAAGCATGGAAGGGCTGTGGCTGACTAAGTTTGCGGACGACTGCAAACTGGGTGCTATAATAGAGTCTCCGGCCGACATGGAGATCCTCCAGAAGGGCCTAAATGAGACTAATGCATGGTGTCAAAGCCATGGTCTCAAGCTAAATGCAAAAAAATGCATAGTAATTCCCTTTGGAAAAAACAGAGTACCCGCAAACTACAACATAGGAGGTAATCCCCTTAAATCTGAAGAAGAAATAAGGGATCTAGGGACCCAAGTAGATAGCCAGCTTTCCTTTGATAACCATGTTGCCAAAGTGGTTAGAAAATCCTTCTATGGGACCCATCTGATCATGAAAGGGTTCGCATCAAGATCTAAGGATGTAACGGTGCCCCTCTACTCTTTCCTCATCAGACCCATTATTGAGTACAATGCACCAATTGGAATGTACCTGGCTAGACATCTCCAGCAGATGGAGAGACCACAGAGGTACCTAACCAAGAGAATTACTGGCCTTAAACAGTTGCCCTATGCAGCATGATCGAAAAAGCTAAGACTGTTCTCTGTTGCATACCGCTTTCTCAGAGGCGATCTCTGTCTAATGTACAGAGCCATGTCCAACCCAGAATTGTTGAACATGCTCCATCTTAGCAAAACCAAATCTACTCGAGCTACATGCTCTAGGGATATAAACCTCAACACAACAATGAATAGAACATGCTGGAGGGATAGATTCCCTTCGCAGAGACTTCCCTTACTATGGAACAGGGTCCCGCTCTACATAAGACAGAGTCCCTCACTATCATTCATCAAGAGGAACCTTGATGAGTGGATGGGTAACAGAAAGTTCACACCGGGGATCACATCAACAGCACTACTAGATAGGGGCCAAGGGTACTAGCTGCTAGTACAAGGATCTAGGGAACTACTAAAGGGGTGGTGAATACCACACAACATGGCTGGGCTAATATATGCCTTCAGGCAGATAGCTCAGTACCAATCTATGAACAAGATGTTCATTAGAGAGACAGCATCAGACAGTAGATGGAAATTGTCATGAACAGCAACAGTGTACAGTAAATAAGTGAATGCCACAGTTGTTAGAAACTGGCTAGGAGTTACAGATACAAGTTGGGTTGGTAAGTAGATATTGTTTTAGGGCCTTTTTGAATTCATGTGTAGTTGTTATTTTTCTGATGTCATGGGGAAGCTTGTTCCAGTTTTGAGCAGGGGAATAGCTATATAAGTTTTGACCAATGTTTTTGTTTTTTTATGGGGGGGGGGTAAAGATTTCTAGGTGCTGTTGGTTAGAGCTCCTGAGGGCTCCAGCTGGAATATATAGAGTGACCAGGGAGGAGATACTAGCACAGGCTGTCGGTCTGTAGAGACTGGAGTGAATGATAGGGAGTTGTGAGAGTTGAAGTTGATGGAGAAACCCAAGCCAGATTAAGGTAGAGAGTGAAAGACAGTGATGTGAGTTTGGGGGCTGATTAGAAGCAAATCATACAGTTTTGTTCTAGGTGCTTTTGAGTTTGGCTTGTATAGTGGTCTGTAGGTTAGTTAAGATTTGTGAGCCATAGAGGAGGCTGGGGAGAAGATAGGCATGAGCAAGTGAGACTCCAGAACCTTTAGTAAGGAAATTTTTATTTCTGTACAGTCAACCTAGTTTCTGGTGGGTTTTTAATGCAGTGGTGGACATGGAGGTCAAATTTAAGTTGGTTATCAATGACTGCCCCAAGGAGTTTTGTTTGGGGTTCTACAATGATAATGGTGTTGTTAGACAAGGTGATAGAGAAGATAAATTTTAGGTGGGAGAGAGAGATTTGGGGAGAAATAGCAGAAGTTTAGTCTTTTGGGTGTTGAGAATAAGTTGGTTGTTAATGAGACATTTTTCTATGGAGTTAAAGGAAGTTTGGGTGAGGGTGTGAAGGTCAGAGATGGTAGCAGTAGAGATGACAGTAGTGTCATCAGCATATTGTATGAGAGTAGAGAGAGGGCAGAAAGTAGAAAGGTGTTTTTTGAAAATGTTGAAGAGGAGAAGGCCAAGGATAAATCCTTGAGGGACTCCCTGTTGGATGGGTAGGAAAGGAGATACACTGGAGAGCCATTTTACTGATTGTTGCTGGTTGGAAAGATAGCTGGAGGACCAGGAGATGGCTGAGGAAGAGAGGTTGATGTCAGATAGTTTGGAGAGGAGGGCGGGGTGAAAGACAGTGTCAAAGGCTTTACAGAGGTCAAGGAAGAGACAGGGGACCAATTTGTTATTTCTAGCAAGGGAGATGGAGTGGAAAAAGGAGATTAGAATGGCAGAGATACTGTGGTTAGAATGAAATCCATGCTGGGTAGGGTGAGAAAAATTTCAAGTAGCAAATAGTCCATGATTTGTTTGTGAACACATTTTTCCAGTATTTTGGAAAGGGGGGATAAAATAGCTATGGGGTGGTTGTTAGCAAAATCAGTGGCGTTACCTCCTTTGTGGATAGGTATAATAAAGAACTGTTTCTACAATGAGGGGACAGTGCATTCAGCAAGACAGCAGTTGAAGAGCATAGATACAGGGTAGGCTATGAAGTTTGCAGCAAGTCTAAGAAAGAGTGGAGGTAGGTTGTCAACATGAGAATAGCAAGATTAGAGTTTATGGAGGAGGAGTTTAATGTAGTTAGTGGAAACAAGTTTGAGTGAAAGGGAGTTGTTTTGGTTTGAACTGGAGGGGGGGTTGGTGAGGTTAGAGGCATTAGCAGTTAGGATTATTTTTCTAATAGTATCAATAAAGTAGGTGTTAAGTAAGGTGGCTGTTTGGAAAAGTTGTGAAGAGTTATCTGGACAGGGGTTAGTGGTATTGAGGTTTTCCAGATGCAGTATTTGTTTGATAGCATTCCAGAATGTTTTTGGAGTTGTTTTCATAAGAAGTTTGTGGTTTTAGGTAAATATTTTTCTTGTCAAGGTAGTCTTTTTTGGAGAGGCTACAAAATTCTTTGTAGGTTTGGAGGTGGGTGGGGGATTTGGTCTTTGTGCAGAGTTTCCAGACTTTGTCCCTTTTGTGCATGAGAGTTTTTGTGGCCTGGGATAGCCAAGGGGAGAAGTGAGATTTAACTCTTACTTTTCGGAGGGGGACAAATGACATGAGTATGTCAAGAAATATAAAATTAAATTTGAGTACTGCTTCATCTAGGGGAAGGTAAGATAGGAAGGACCAGTTAGTAGCAGAGAACAGGTTACCGAAGCCTTCAGGGAGGAAATTTGAGAGGTTTTGGCATTCTTTGATTTTTTTGCAGTCTTTGGAGGTGGGGGGAGTATCTCTGAACATGAAATGGGGAATGGTCACTGATGGAGTTGGATAAATTTTCTGGGTGGTGGTAAAGGTCAGGATTGGAGACTAGTATCCAGCCAATGATAAAGGATGTGTTAGTAGGCTTGTTAAGGTGTGTGGGCTTAGTAATAAGTTGAGTAAAACCATGTAGAGTGATTTAAGAGCAGGGTAATTTGGAGGATAATGTTTGCCAATTAATGTTAATGTTGCCTAGTATTGTATTTTCATTAGTTATGTCATGGGAAAACCATGCAGCAGTTTGTTCTAGTAATGGGATGTTGTCACCAGGGGGTATGTAGATTGCTGCACTTGTTATGGTTTTGTGGTCATTAAGCTTACAATTTACTGTTAGGAGCTCAACTGTATGGAGAGAAGGGGTGGGATTGGTACAGGGGACAGATTTAGATGGTCAGCATGCAGAATTGCAATGTCCCCACCTTTTTGTTAGCAGAGTCAAGGTGAAGGATATTGTATCCAGGGGGAGGAATTCTATATCAATGATAAGGGGTTTGAGCCAGGTTTCAATTAAAGTGATTATGTCAGGTGAGTAGAGGGCCATCCAAGCATGGAATTCACTTATTTTGTTCATGATGCTATGAACATTGAGAGAGAAAAGGGTTAGGTGTTTGTAGGGAGAGTTAGGGAGATGGAATGGAGGCTGTGTGCTAGTAGTTGTATTGGAGAGATTAGAGACTGGTACACGGTTGGGGTGAATGTCACCAGAGAGAAGGGAAGTTAAAGAGGTAAAGTAGAGTTTGAGGTGTTAGATGATAAAAGTAATGTTTATGCTTAGATTTTGGGAGGTTACATGTATGAAGGGATGTTTTGATTTTGTGGAGAAACCAGTTGGAGGGGAGAAATAGGGAGTGTGAGTGTTGTCTTTGGTTTTTAAATCTGGTGTATGTGGAGATTGGTGAAAAATGCTGGGGATGGATTTGTAGGTGATAGGAGGAGATAAGATAGTAGAAGTAAAAGGGGAGTGAGGAAGTAGGTAAGAAGCATACTGAAGATTAGAGAGGGAGTATGGATTGGATATTTACAGCCTATTACATGAAAGGTGAAGTCATAATGTCTGGTGATTTTAATTGTATTTTATCAGACAAAGCTTCCACTATAGATAGAAAGCTGAGGATCACATCTTCAAGCAAACACTTAATGAATTTTATAAATCTAATGAATTTAAAGGCTATATATGAACTAAGAAAAACAAACTAACTTCAATTTACCCATTATTGTATTAAACAATCTGTTATCACATATCAGAAAAGTTTCAATAGTTTAATATCCATTATCAGACTATAATGCTAAAATGTTTAATATTATTTTAAAAACTGACAATTTAATACATCACAAGAGATTACCAGCATACATTTTTTAAATAAAAGGATTCAAGGATTAGTATGTTAAAGAGATCAAAAATTTCCTAGAAATAAACATGAATGGTGAAGTATCTGGCATTGTCCTGTGGGAAT
Source organism: Protopterus annectens (assembly GCF_019279795.1). Taxonomy (NCBI): domain Eukaryota; kingdom Metazoa; phylum Chordata; order Ceratodontiformes; family Protopteridae; genus Protopterus; species Protopterus annectens. Next base: position 279,337,866 of record NC_056735.1, on the reverse strand, counting down.
CAATAAAGGCTTACTTAAACAGAAAAGTTACAAGCTGGTATATTTGTAAAACAAGAGAATGGGACAAATATACAAATACAAACATAAAGATGGTAATTCTCCCTAAAATATTGTTTGTCTTATCATCTTTAGTACTATCTCCACCAAAAAATGATGAAAAAGATAAATAGTATTCTACTTATATTTTTGCATCCTAATAAAACAAGAGTTTCCTTTGATTGGCAAATAAAAGGCTGGGATAATGGTGGAATAGGATTCCCTGATATTCAATTGTATGCTACTTCAGCAATTGTAAAACTTATAGCTTTGTGGATAAATTCATCTTATGATTCAAAATGGAAACAAATACATCAAGAAATATTATTAGCAAATAAATTTATCACAACGAATCATAAACAATCTGGTTATTAAAAGATTTCTGTGTAAATGGAATTACACCCTCTTCTCAAGTTCCCTATTTAAATAACATTGTTTCCACTTTCCAAATGTCTACATATTCTAACCATTATATTAAAGACTTAATATTTTCTGTCACCAACTGCACATACAAATGACTTCTTAGAAACTCATAACTTCAAAAAAAATGCTAGCACAGAAACAACAAAGTAACTTAATTTATTGGCATCAATTCTTAAATGGTACTAATATACATATATATGTATAAATATATATATATATATATATATATATATATATATATATATATATATATATATATATATAGGTCCCCTACTAAATCCCGAATCCACAGAATCCCGACGCCCAAACTACCGAGATGAAATGCCCGAAACCTCACATTACCGAAAGACCAGAAGTGCAAAATTCAAAATCCCGATGTTAAGAGATTTTGAGTTAGCACTTGTGGTGTTGCGGTTCAGGTAAGTATGTGTGTAAGTATGTTTGTGAGGGGCTTTAGTGTTTGTAAGTGTGTGTTGTGTGTGTGTGTGTGTGTGTGTGTGTGTGTGTGTGTGTGTGTGTGTGTGTGTGTGTGTGTGTGTGTGTGTGTGAGGGACTGTAATGTGTGGGTGTGAGTTTGCCTTGTGTATATGTTTGTGCGATCTCAGAGTTAGAATAATAAAGTAGGGGGGTGTGGGGGGGCACATATTTAGTGTAGGGTGGTTTGTTTGGTTATGGGGGGAGAGTGTGTATATGTTTGTTTATGTGCTGTATGTATGTATTAGTTTCACGATTTTGAATTTCACGCTTTCAACGTTCCGGTAATATGGGGTTTCGAGCTTTTCGTCTCAGTATTTTGGGCATCGGGATTCTGTGCATTCTGGATTTAGTAAGGGACCTAAATATATATATATATATTTATATATATATATATATATATATATATATATATATATATATGAGTCTTCTTCTGTTAATCGAAAACACATTTTTCCAAATAACAGAAGTACAACCCCACTTCAGCGAAAGTGGACTTAACTAAAAGTGTACGTTCACGAAGTACATTTTCACGAACATTAGTTCACTGAACTGGACATTAAAAAAAAAAAAAAAAAAAAACAACAACACTGCATCACCAAAGTGAAGTACAGTGGGGATAAGGAAATATACCTATTTTCCCACTATAATGCAATCTCAGAGTTAGTATATATAAGTAGCGTGTTTGTGGGGGGTGCATGGGGTCTTGCCCCCCTGGAAAAGCATGTTTGCAGTTTGTTTTTTTTTTTATGTCTGGCTTGGTGAAATGGTGTTCACGAAAGTGTACTTTCAGTTAAGTGCACTTTCGCTGAAATGGGGTCGTACTTTTGTTATTCAAAAAAATGTGTTTTCAATTAATAGAAGTAGATATATATATATATATGTGTGTGTGTGTGTGTGTGTGTGTGTGTGTGTATATATATATATATATATATATGTGTGTGTGTGTGTGTGTGTGTGTATATATATATATATATATATATATATATATATATATATATATATATATATATATATATATGGGTCCCTATCAAATGATAGAAAGCTCATTTGATAGAAACTCATTTCACTGACACCATAAGATAGAAAGCTCAAAACACTGAAAACTAGTTTCACTGAAACTCAAAACATTGAAAATGCTATATGCCCTTTTCCCCGTGGTAGTGCGATGCTAGAGTTAGTATATACAGTTGGCAGGGGTGGGGGGCACAGCCCCCCACATAGTTTATGTAAATATTGTTTTCTCCAAACAGTTATTCATTGTAGTTATAAGTATCCATGTGTAGCATTTAATATGTATGAAGTATGTGGGGGCTATGCCCCCCACACCCCCCATTGTGGGGTGATGTGCCCTCCACACCACCACTAACTATATATACTAACTCCAGGATTGCACTACCATGGGGAAAAGGGCATATAGCATTTTCAGTGTTTTGAGTTTCAGTCAAATGAGTTTTCAGTGTTTTGAACTTTCTATGTTTTGTTTTCAGCCAAATGATTTTCCATCAAATGAGTTTTCTATAATTTGATAGGGACCCATATATATAAATATATATATATATATATATATATATATATATATATATATATATATATATATATATATATATATATATATATATACTGCTTTAGATCGAAAATACACTTTACCGAAAATGGAAAATTGAGGCACACTACTACAAAACTTCACCTTGCGAAAATACATTGGTTGGAATGACATTTCTTCAAAAACAAGAAAAGTGGATATGATACACCAACCCTGAGTGAAATAATTGTGAAAAAAGGACTAAAGCAACCATCCGTTTCCAACTGTGAAGGATGTACATTATTTGAAACAGGACTTTAATATACTTTCATGTGCTGTCCAGTATTTATAAGTGAAATTCATGTATTCATCTACATTCGTAGTAAATAAGATATAGCTGTCACAAATTCATCTGGGAATACTCTTGCCTGTGATCAAAAATTGTTTGAAATTGAGTTTGCCATTTCAGTAAAGCTTGTTTCTTTGAAGAAGGGGGACAAGCTGCAGCCATACATAAACGTAGTTCATCCACTCTATTTTGCTCCCTTGCAATAGTTAACATCACACTATTTATATCTGACACGTTTGCCAATCAACCATTTAAAACGCTGATGCCAAGCCTCAACACTATTCTGTGTTCCTGGCAGGCACAGCTCATTCAAAATTGAGATGTTCCAAAAGGAGACTGGAAATAGTGGAGGAAACCTAAATTGAGCTGTGTGTCTCATACTAAAGTTATGTGGCTTACCCAAAATGTACCACCCTGTAAAGTAACGAAGAAGCTGTTCACCTTCAGTGGGAAAATTCTTTTTAGTTCCTGAAATGCTGTAATAATGTCATCTTCATTAAGAAAAGCTAAGGCAGCCAATCGTTTTACAGCAAGCTGAAACCTATTGTTTGAATTGTACAACCTATCCAATCCCAGGCTCTAAACTTTCCTCCACAAATTATGGCCAAAGTGAAAAAGCATCCCTTTAATATGACATCCTGAAAGTTTGCTTTGATACTCATAAGTGCAGCAATTTCAAAATCGCACAGTATGTATCTAAGCTGATATTCAAGACCTTCCGTAGACATTAAATTAAGCAGACCACTCCAAAGGAAATTATATGACCTCAATGATTTTTTTGCCATTATACAATACACCAATGGTATGCTTTTACTATATGCTCCGCATTTCACAAAAGCATGTATTGTGTACAATTGTAAAATACTGTGGGAAGAAATAACCAGGGAATTGTTATGGCTAGGCTTGTATAGGCCCTAGGGCCGATAGCCTAGTACCAACCTATGAACCTATGAATTGTCTAACATCACTATTTTTGACAAAATAGATCCAATCCATAAGCCATATGGTTGCAGATGATCGATCTATTAAATTTTGCTTTGTGGTAATGAGCACTACAATGTAGTCTGTGCTTGAATTGCTTAAGGTTTTCTTCATGAAAAACTCCACCTTTTAAAGGGAAGTTAGTCACATCAATGTCTAGTAAACTAGTAGTCCTACCTGCTTGTCTGCCCCTACATTTTAAGTGGGCTCTACTTAGGTTCATAGGTAGGTACTAGGCTATTGGCCCTAGGGCCTATACAAGCCTAGCCAAAAAGGTACCCTGGCTTTCGCCACCCAAGAAAATTATTTTCCTGTGCCCCTGTCAAGCAGAACCACAGAAGTGATCCCCAGGGTGAATTTCCTATTACCCATCCAATCATCAAGATTTTTCTTGAAGAGTGCTAATGAGGAGCTCTGTTTGACATAGATAGGTAGTCTGTTCCAGAGTATGGGAAGTCTCTGGGACAGGAATCTATCCCTCCAGCATGTTCTGTTTATTGTGGTGACAAGGTTTAGGTCCCTAGAGTGTGTAGCTCGGAGGGATTGGGATTTCATTAAGTGGAGCATGTCCAACAGCTCTGGGTTTGACATAGCTTTGTATGTTAGGCAGAGATCACCTCTGAGTAGGCGATATGCAATGGAGTAAAGCTGGAGTTTTTTGAGACGGTCTGTGTAAGGCATCTGTTTGAGGCCAGTAATCCTCTTTGTGAGGTATTTTTGCAGCCTTTCCAGTTGTTGTAGATGTCTTGTGAGGTACATACCAAAAGGGGCATTGTACTCTATAATGGGTCTAATGAGTGATGAGTAGAGGGGAACAATGACATCTTTTTTTCTGGATGAGAAACCTTTTGTGATGAGGTGTGCCACATAGAAGGATTTCATGACCACTGTGACAATGTGATTATCAAAGGAGAGACTACTGCCCACCTGTGTCCCAAGGTCTCTTATCACACTTTCGGTGTTAAGTAGAATACCGCCTATGTGGTAATTCATGGGTACAGAGTTTTTACCAAAGGGGATGACAATGCACTTTTTGGCATTGAGCTTGAGACCATGTCTTTGACACCAGGCATCTGTCTCAGTGAGGTCCTTTTGTAGGATGTCCACATCATTTGGAGTTTTGATTATGGCTCCTAGTTTGCAGTCATCTGCGAATTTAGTTAGCCAAAGACTTTCTGTGTTAGCCTGTACTTCAAAGAAGTAGATACCAAACAGGAGAGGACCCAGGACTGAACCCTGTGGTACTCCACTTGTCACTGGTCTGAAGTCTGACTTGGAGTCTGCTACTTTCACAGTGTGGGTTCTGTCAGTATGCCAGTTGGCAACCCACCTTGTGACATTGGGATTTATACCTAGTTTAGTGAGTTTATCTATAATTCCAGAGTGGGGGATGGTGTTGAATGCCTTGGCGAGATCTAGATAGGCTGTGTGAACCACCTTACCCTCATCTATGGCTTTGGTGACTACTTCAAAGAAGTCTATCAGGTTTAGGAGACATGATCTGCCTTTTACATACCCAAACTGTGTGGGGTCCAGAGTTTGGAGATCTCCAATGTCTTTGTTTATGAGTTCCATGATGATATGTTCCATGGCCTTGCAGACGAGGCTCATCAGGCTAATGGTACGGTAGTTCCCTGGGTCTTATGTGGCTCCCCCTTTGTGGAGTGGGATAACTGTCACGGTGCGCCATTCAATGGGCACAAAGCCTGAGGTGATGCTATGATTGAGCATGGTACTTAGGTGGGGTGCCAGTTCATTCTGTATTTCATGTAGAAGGCAGCCTGGGATGTTGTCAGGTCCCATGGATGCTGTGTTCTTGGCTTTGGAGAGTGAGGTTTTTACCTGTGCAGCCGTGATTACAGGAACTTTGCATTCTTCCGGTATAAAGATGGGCCCTTTAGGGGGTGAGAGGGGGGTAAAGTTAGCACTGAACCTGTCCGCCAGGATGTTGGCAATATCAGTTGGTTCTGTATATTTAGTGTCATTGTGCTGTAACTCAGAGCAGATCTGAGTTTTGCCATTGAGATCTTTGACAGCTATAGAATGCGTTGTGGTTGTCTTTAGAATCAGTGGCAATTTTGTTTTCATAACTAGCTTTGGAGGATTTTATGAGGGATCTCAGCTTCTTACTGAGGCTGACCAGGGAGTTCCTCCAATCATGGAATTTTACTCTTTTTTGCAACAGTTTCTTTCTTCTGTTGTAGAGTTTGTTTATGGCAGAAGACCACCAGATTGGCTTCCTTTTTTGGAGGATAGCATCTTGGTTCTGTTAGGGATAGCACGATCCATGCACTCATGTAAGTGCTTATAAAGTGCATTTGTGTAGGATTCAGCAGTCGCACCTCTATTGTCCATCTACATGGGTGTCGTGAAGTTTGCCACTTCTGTCTTAAGAAGTGTGAAGTTGGCTTTGGAGAATTTTTTTAAGGTTGTTTTCCTAATGGGGGTGGGAGTGGGATGTGGATGTCTAGGGTGATTAGCTTGTGGTCGGATCTGACCAACGAGGAGCTGGCCTCTGGTGTGTAACACCAGTCACCCATGTTGGTGATGACCAGGTCTAGGATATTGCTGCCCCTGGTGGGGGTGTGGATAAGTTTATCCAAGGTGTTGGAACTGATGATTTCCAGAAAACGTTGAGGAAAAGAGTTGGTACGTGAGTAGTTTTCCCAGTTAATGGCAGAGTAGTTGAATTCGCCCATTATTAGAGTGTTGGGTTGTACCTTAATATTTTCCAGTGTATCAAGAAAAGAGGAGTGTTAATCCTGGGGCATGGTGGGGGGTCTGTAGCAAGCTACGATCTGGATTGCGGTTTTGCCATTTAGAAGCATTGCTTTTCTGTTTGGCATAGCTGGAGCAAAATCAAGTGAAGTAGATGTTAATGCATCATCTACTATAATACATGCAGAATCCCTAGAAACAGTAGCACATTGTTTTAAAATACTGCACACAGTATACCTTTCGGTTTTGCATGGGTCTCCTAGATGATTGTGCTCTACGGTCTTTATCGACTCTTCCCCTCTAGTAACACAGCATGTGATGACTCTACCTCTCCAATGTCCAGTAAGTTTCCTTTTGTAGCAACAGTATTTTCAGGTTTTGCTGCTTTTCCCTAGATAGTAGACAAATCCTTCTATAGTGAGGAGTTCTTTACCCCTTATCGATTTTACAGTTTCATATACTTTTCTAACCACTCTTGGCTGGGAATGTACCACATCCGCCATGATTGTATTGTACTACA
>NC_056735.1:279260840-279328340 GCF_019279795.1 Protopterus annectens | reverse complement strand
TTCTTTGTTATGCGATTTATTTGTTTATCTATTGTCTTAAAATGAAATAAAAAATAAGAAAAGAATACATTTTTCACATAATCTATTTGATTCATCACTACCACTCCTCCTCATTTACCAGGCTTCACCACCCTGATATCTTTATTCCTACAAAGGTCGGTCAGTAAGTTTCTTTGAGTTCTAGTTAAATTAAACCATTGCAATTTGTTTCTTTTATCTGAAATATTTCTGGTATAACTGACACACATTTCTCAAATAATTGTTTTGTAGGGTGATTAGGAGGATTGAATAAACGTTTTACTTATTTCAGTTGTACAACCACTGTTATGTTACAGCCATTGTTAAACCATAACGCCAGATTTAATTGTCTCTAGCATAAAGTTTCATATCAATCAAAATGTCTGAAATAACAGTTCTATTGGTAGGAACAAATGTAAATCCATTTTCAAAAAGCTGTGCATACTCCCTAACCAGTTCAACATTATTGTAATTATAAATGTTAAAGGAACTGTGCTCATTCTATATAATGGAAACTATCTGTTATTCCATCTCACCTGTGTACTAGTCTTGCCCCATCCTTTCTCATTTGTTCATCCATAATGCCGTGTGGTTGGCTCCAGTTCTGGCACCTACTGAAATGATTTACAGGCTGCAGACAATTTCTGAGTCTCTCCAACCACTGGAGGAGGGGGGATTCTAAAGAGATTTGCTCACTTTGCTCATTCTCATGCTGTTATCATCAATATCATTGATAACTTCATTATGTTCTACTTCATCATCTCAGATTAAACTAGAATTATGTGACACTGGTAATGAATAAACTGTTTCTTGTCATATTCATGCTTGTCTCTATCCATCTTCTTTTCTTTCTTAATGCTATCATTAGCCAGTGCCTCCACTTTGTCACATATATTGTTAGATTTGCACTCATGTTTTAAACAATAAATATCATTAATAATGGAATTGACTAATTGTGTAATTTCCATCACTAACCTGTCTATATCTCTTTCATTGGATTGTGTCAAGGCTTCCATAAGATCACAATCCAGTTTAACAAATAAAAAAAGTTCCTTATGTAGTTCAGAATCTGCCAGAAGGCCAGTTGGAAATACACTTTTTGATATATTCTCAGAAATACATGTTTTCTCCTTGTAGCTTTGAGTACTTTGTATTTTCTGCGGGAAAGTATTATGTTGTTTATCCAAGCTGCCACAAGCATTTACAGATGTCTTACCAAAGTCCATTCTCTTTTTTAACCTCGTGCAATCTTTCATTCCTCAGTCTGTGTAGGACCTACTTTTTCTAAAAATACTCTTTTACTGCTGGATGCACCAACTGTGGCTACAGCCTTTGGAGTACACAGACAAGTATAGTGTCCTGCTGTAATACAATCCATATGCTATGATCAAAGCACACTCTTCTGCAAATCACCACATGGACTACTGGAATGTAATTCCACACACAAAGGGACCCTGGATAATAACTGTGTTATCTGACTCCTGAGTTAAGTCAAATTGTTAATAAGTACTGCCATTTTAACACCCACAGAGTTGTGTACAGTATCTGTGATTACAAAAGAATCCAGAATCAGTCTACCCAAAAACAACTACTAAGAAATGCAAAGATAAAAATAATTCATAATAAACCAGTAATCCAAAAAGACACTTCAGGGACTGACTCAACTCATGCTGCACATGTATTGTAAATAAAAATAAAAATAAAATTATTAAAACCATCTCCATAAGATAGCTAAATAGTTTCATCCCTTGATATATCAAGGACTTCCTCAGAACAAACCAAGACAGTTATGCTCCAAACTTAACCACTTCCTTATTGTCCCATGACCTCAAATAAACACATTACATAGGGTGAACACAGTTCATTTTCAATAAATATAGCTAGCTTATTGCTTAAATATCAGTAGAGTCAAATTTGCTAATATCACTCTTGATTTCCTCAAGTTCATTTGATAATCTGAATTTATTTTCAAATTTTTCAGTATTCTAATTAAAAGGTTTAGATCTTGATTCATGTTGACTAGAAATATTAATGCATCACCTACGTATAACATAACATATAAAGCTACCTTTTGTTTAATTAAATCCAGAAATTATGCATAGAGCCTGGTCTGATATTCTTTTTCTGTCTGCCAAATGCTCTAAGGATAATGTAAAAATTACAAAAGATAAGGAATAGACTAGTCTGGGTTCCTCTTGACAATAGAAAGGGCAATGACGGTTTAAAATGTGCTGTTACCTTAGCATACGATCCTTTTATAGATTACAAGCAACAATTTGACTAGTCTTTTTTGTTATTCCAAGCCTAATCCATACTTTAATAAAATTAAATTAATAACTGTTATTAGATGCAGGGTGGACTCCAGTTTAACTCAAAAATTTGAAATTCCCAGTCAGACTTAAAAACTTCTAAAACATGTTTTACTTATAACTAACTCCATTCAAATATAAAAACAAACTGGAAAGTATAAAAAAGTAAAAAAAAAAAAATATATATATATATATATATATATATATATATATACATATATATATATATATATATATATATATATATACACGTATATACTTGGTCACATATTTTTTCTAAAACACCAATGATGCACTTTATTTGCACTTATAATATGCTTTCCTACGCAGGACAACTTTGTAATTCACCCCATCATTAAGTCCTGGTGCATTATAAGCATTGAACAAAATTTGCCACTTCTTTATATTCTAATTCACCTTCTTTATCACCATTGAAATCTAAGGGAACATTGTCAAATTAGGGGAGGTATATAAGAATGTTGTTTCAAGTTGTTAATTAGTTCTGATGAAAGCCACAGTTTTCCATTGGCCGAAAGCTCTTAACTTGTGGATAATAAAGGAATTGTTGAGTTAAAGTGGCGTCCACCATGCATCTAATAACAGTGTTATTATTTTTATTTTCTTTTTGTTGCACTGTATATTGAGACATAATTTATTTTTTTGTTATTCTAATGCATACTTTCTCTAGGTATACCCATTCTACCAAATGCCTTCTCAGTACATAAACTAATCAGTAAAGTGTTAATTGTTTCACATTAATTGTCATGTCTTCCAATACAGGATCTCCTTCTCTCTCTTTCTTTATCTCTGAATATTAGCAAACAGTTGCAATTCTCCAACAAATCATGCTTGATTTTTAGTATCTAGCTTAAGGATAGATTTTGTTAAACTTCTAGCCATCACTGACATGATGAACGCTTTATAATACTGGTTCAGGACTGAAGCTGTTTTGTAGTAGGGTGGCAATTGTGCATCTTTACCCTCCTTCATTATAACCACTATTACAGCTTTCCTCAAAGACTCAGGTATAATCTCTGTTTCCAGGACTACATTAAATATCTTCACTAATAATGGGTTCAGAACACCTTCCCTCATCTTCCACACCTCCGGTGGAATTCCATTATTTCCATGTATTTTGTTAGGGGCCTTTCCCTTAATTATGTCTTAACAAGTCCACGTTATTTACTGGGACTATCAAACCTAATGCCTAATTCTCTGTCAGCCCAGGCAAGTTACCCCCACTTAAGTATTCATCTCCCTGTCTTTCTTTACAGCACCTTTTTGTTTTTGCTGAATATAAATCACCATAGAAGTCTCTAAACTTCTGTCCTATTTTTTTCAGGTTAAATTTTTCCCCATGGGCACTGGGTCAGAGTAGTGATATTATATGTATGGCCTTCTGCAATCTCAAAAATATCATTAATCCTTTCTGGTATTCTGTGGAGTTCTGAAAGCATATATTCTTCAATCGCACTCTTTGGAATTCCATTTTTTCGAAATATGATGCTTACCATCTTTGCCTTCCTTTTTCTCTGTTCTTCTAGTTGTCTAAGAATGCTTTTCCTCTATGATTCCATCTATTGTTTTCCAATGGGTCGTGATGTGCAGACTTTTACTGTTATAACAATCTTGCTTTTAGAGGATTCTCGTTGCCACACTAACATAACTCTTGCTTCTGTTACCTTTCCTGTTTTTCCTTTATTATGTTCTTGCATCTCTTAAAGCTTTCCTGTTTGAGGCAATACACATTTCCAATGCCATTTCATTTTTAGAATTTTTGAATCCCTCATTTGCATTTGGAACAGTGCATGATCAGGCAGAATTATTAGATGGATTTCCATGGATTGTATATTTTCCTGTATTCTCTCTAACCTTGCAGCTGTATTATACTTTGTAGAGAGATAAGAAAAACAATTCCTGTCCTTTTGATCTGCCTTAGCATCTACCAATCCCATTTTTTTCTCTGCTATAAGAGCACATACTGCCTGAAACTACTAACATTTTGGGTTCTGGGCTCCCTGTTCCAATCACCCATGCATTTTAGTACCCCCTCAATCTATTCTTGACATAACTTTGCTTAATTCTACTTGGGTAAAGCCAGGCAGAAGGTATAATCTTGTAAAGTGTGTTTATGTGCCTTATACCACCCTTTCATTCTTACAAACATGTCATGGGGGTCCATGATTGTGTCTTCCATTTAAAGGGGCAATTTTAGATGATTATCATTCCAACATCACTTCTCCTGGCCACATGGTATTGGGCAGCCAGTACCATGTTCTGCTTATCTCTCATTAACCTTTCATGCTCACTTTTTTTGAGTGCATCTCCTGCAGTACAACTTCTTCTTCTTCTTCTTTCGGCTTTTTCCCGGTTAGGGGTCGCCACAGCGGATCACCTTGTCCGCACATTGAATAGCAGTGGAGTTTTACAGTGTCGAGTTGCCAGCCCAGCGCCCAACCTTCCACAGAAGGCACACTCACACGCACACCTAGGGCCAATTTAGAGTGTCCAATCCACCTGCAGCATGTCTTTGGGATGTGGGAGGAAACCAGAGCACCCGGAGGAAACCCACGCGACCACAGGGAGGACATGCAGACTCCGCACAGAAGGCACCCGAGCCGAGGATCGAACCAGAGAACCTCTTGCTGTGAGGTGGCAATGCTAACCACTGCACCACCGTGGCCGCCCATCTCCTGCAGTACAACTACTTCTGCTTTAATATGACATAAATACTGGAGCACCCCAGTTTACTTAATATGGTGAGTTAAGCTGTTGACAATCCACATAACTAAATGTATGGATCACTCCTTCTTTCCTGAATTACGTCTGCTACCTAACACTTTTCTCCTATTGCTACTCCAATCCTTTGAGTATCTGCTTGCTCACAGAAATAATTCTACTTTCATCTTTAAAAATCTTTTCCACTAACCGTCATCTCAAACTGTCCAAATCTTCCAAAAATAATAACACAAACATGCACCATAACATTTTGTATTGAGTATAAACAGTTTTCTATTGGACACCTTTTAAATACTGATTTACCCTTCGCTCATGTCCAATGCGTGGGAAAGTTTCCATTTAGGTCAGTTTAGCCTGAGCGAGTTTCTTGGCTAGGCTGCATATACCGTTTCTCCACCAAGATTCATTAGTCCATCCCTTCTGTCCTGACTACCCCTGTCTCAAACACACAACAATATACTTTGATACATTCTTTAAATTATGTCCAGCCCCTTTTCAATAAATTATATAAGCAAGTATCTAACTTGAAATCAGTACCTGAGCTGTTATTTCTATTAAAAAGTATATGCTAAAACTCTATAAATGCCTCCTTTTCACAAACTGATTATAACCACTTATGACTGTATTCAGAAAGTTGTTGTGTAGCTCATTCTCTCAGATGCTGTTTGTCATAACATGACTTATTACTCCCTTATAATGACAGCCAGACCAGTGCTCATGTCATAGTAACTGTATATCATTTAATGTAGTCTTTATCACTACGACTCCATTTGTATTGGACTGCAAGATAGTTGAATGAGGAACCCTTGCCTTGGAGGCTAGCTGCTAGGGTTAAATATTTTGCTTAACTGATTTTGACACTGATGACAAAGGAATGTCTGACTGTAGAATGTGGAAGGTACACAAAAAAGCATAGTGCATATAATGTTCTATTTGTAACCAGTGGCTACACCTCTAACATCTTTTATGAATTTTGTCAAATTTGCACGTGTTTTCCCTATAGATATGCTCTCAGATTTTAATATATATGTGGGTATGGAGCAGTCATATCTTAGTTATCACCATGATATCAAGTTTGAATAAAGTTTTATAGGGCTCCAGTTGTGAAGATTGGTTATTCTCTTACAGATTATCACATATGTACATGCAAATTATGTTTAAGGAAAAATGTGGCAATGACAAACATGAAAGCAATGATGATATTATGTATAGCTTGTTCTGTACTTCCAGGCTTTTTGATGTGGGGGAAGCAGTCCATAGAAGAGAGTGACTAACTACCTGATGTAGTTTGGTCAGAGTTGCGTGTAAACATGCCCAAAGGGGTTGTTGCACTGTATATCTATGTCTCATCGCAACAAGTTGAAATACAGTACTCTGGTATTTCTTTTGTATTGGATCATAGTCTCCTAATTAGACATCTGAAGTGTACACAGCCAAATAGTGGTTATCTTTGATGGGATTGGTTGCAATCTGTGGATGAAAGTGACTGACCTCATTTCATCACAATCTTTAAACAGTCATTGATCTGGCTTGACAGGGCTATCATGTGTGTGTATGTGTTTGTGTTTGTCTATCTGCTTCTCTCTCTCTCTCTCTCTCTCTCTCTCTCTGTGAAACAAGTTGAAGTACAGTAGTGTGGTCATTATTTTAAACTAATAACAATTAGACTTGTATGCACTGCAAGTAAAATGATTATAATTGTAGGTATAGAGGAAGTTTATAGGTATATGTAACCTCCCAAATTGAAATATTCATCAGACGTCTAGTGATAGTATATCAAAAGGTTGGACATGTACTATACATTGCACTGCAAAGTATCCAAAGCCACTAAACCTCAGTCAATATTTGCTTCTTCTAGCAAAGTATTGAGATTTCAAGCAAAAGCCATAATATTCTCCAGTTCACCTTTTTTCCTATTACAAAAGTTAATAAGCTAATCATCTTAATGTTATTGTTCTCATAAAATGCCACACCTCTTGCATAATAAATCATAAATTCTTAACCCACTGTTAAGATGTGTTTGGTACTTCTTGTCACTTAAGTGTCCTACTAGGATAGAAAAAGGAAACATTTGTTTCCTTCATCTGTAAGCAATACAATGAAAAGTATAGAGAAAGTTCTTGCTTCATATTTATTTAAAAAGTTTTGCAAACGTAGGTATTCATTCTTTGCTGGAGAGGGTAGAAAGCCAACCCTATCCTCTCAAGAAACCCTAGGATGCCTAGATTTTTGCCTGATATTTTGGCTTGTTCATTATGAAATGTGTGGTTCTCTGGCAAGTCACTGAAGACTGATGTCACTAAATAGCAAGACACTTTGAGTTTCACACCAGGGTGTAGCAAGCACATTCCATTTTGTACTCACAAGCTCTTAGTGCTACCTACCCTAGACACCTTTCACTTAAAAATGGACACATCTCTGAAAATGCTGCCCCCCCAATCACTTAGTAAATGTAAGTAACATTGTCAGCTCTTCCCACTAAAACTATTAAAACGTTGTTTTTAGGTCTGCAATATTGCTTATGCTGTTAAAGGCATTCATTTATACAGTTGTAGACATAATATGACCTGAAAAAGCCACATTGATAAAATGCTCAGAAAAGATGTACTCAGTAGATTACAAAAGTATGTCTGGCTACACATTTGTTTCAAACTTCATATTCTTCATAAAATACATTCTGAACATTAAGCCTGTTATTATAGCAATGTTCTAAGTTTACAAGAGCAGTATTTAAAATATGTCCCTTATTTTAAACTTTTGTTCTCACCCCCCCCCCCCCCCATTATTTTGGGTTTATCCAGATTTCTTGAGCTAAAAGGTTGAGAGATATATAGCCAATGCAAAGATAAAGGCAAATAAGCAGGGCAGAGTCAAACAGGTCATTTTGTAAGTATTCTAGTGTAAGCTTAATAGTAATGTCTTTTGGCTTTTCTCGGTTAGGGGTCGCCACAGCGGATGTCCGGTGCGCTAATGATTAGCAGTGGATTTTTTTTACAGTGCCAAGGTGCCAGCCCGATGCTCAACCTTATATGTTAATATTCTGTGCTTAATTATGCTCCCTACTATACTGAGTATTTTTGGTATTGAAGAAAAAAATGATGCATTGTCGGCACACCTCTTAACTGTATACATTTTTGCAGGAGACAGAGGTTCATTTTTGCAGAATGTCCACATTTGTACCTCACATTTTTGGTCCGTTCCTCATAAAATTAGTAGTTTTCTGGAAAATCAGTGATGAATGATTCATTAAATAACGACAGACGTTTGAGTTTCAGACTTTATATCCTTTATACAAAGCCATTTATTCTGGCATCTTTCTAAAGTTACCGGAGCAATATTTAAAATTTGTCCCTATTTTCTGGATGTTTGTCCCACCATTATTTTTGACTCAATACAGATTTCTTGTGCTAAGAGATTGAGAGGTATGACTGGTGGAGATTGTTCAGTTATGAGCTTTACAGAAATTTCGTATTCATCCTTTTACCATCTTTTTTCTGCTTTCAAGGTAAGTGACACCATGCAGATTTTGCAATTCACTGTACTGTGCTCTACTTTATTTAGTGAATGTTCACATGCTTTTCCTTGCCTTTTAATGTATGCTTATTTAGTTTCATCTATTTTGTAAAGCAGTTTTGAGGTAAAAAGTTAAAATATGAGTAGAGTTTAGCACTGCCACACTTTTGGATACCTAAAATGAATCACTTTTTACTGAATTTTGAAATTTTGCAGAACAAACACATCAAGAACAACGCAGAAGACTAATTTTGCTTTTCTTTCCAAAACAGTGAGTCTCTGGATTAGAATGCAGCCATACCTCTCAACCTCTTAGAGGAAAAAATCTGGGCAAAGCCCTTAATAGTGGGGGGCGGGGCCAAAAAAGGGACTATGTTTAAATATTGCTCTTACAAATACAGAAAGTTTATAGAATAACATATTTTGCACTAGCATGAATTTTCGGAATGGTATGAAGTCTGAAACTCAATTGTCTGTCATTATTTTCTGACTTCAGTTTTTACGGGTTTGTCACTGATTTACCAAAAAAAAAACAATTTTATGAAAAAGGACCAAAAATATAGGGCGAAGATCTATACAGCTGAGAGGTATGATGGTACCTGTTTCTGTTTTCATTCATACTACGCGTTTTAAAATGTACCATCACACTTTTGCAGTATTTTGAAGAAAGTGTACTTTTTCTCTGTAATAAAATATCGACATATTTGTAATTGTTCATCCCCCCTCCAGTTGAGAGGTATGATGGTACCCGTTTCTGTTTTCATTCATACTATTCTGAAGACAGTGTACTTTTTCTCTATAATAATAAAATAGAAAGATATTTGTAATTGTTCACCCCCCTCCGCGCGCGCGCACACACACAGACACACACACACACACACACCGTACAGAGTAACTCAAGTCTGGACTGTCCTGCAAAAAGAATGGGCATTTTGTTCCCTAGTAAAGCGATTGTCACTTGCCCTTTTCCAGAGGTTCCGTTTACAGTTTTACTACCGGTTATTAGTGAAGGCATGCAGAAGGCTTGCTGTATAGCAGGACGCTAGGTTTTACGTGTCTCACTGACTGTAAAAGCTGCAAGGCTTGTTGTGTTACTAATAAGCTTTAAGTCCTTCCATGAGTGTGAGCGCAGCACAAGCCTCCTGCACCTTGCAGATTATTAACAGCGGTTACCGTCTCGTATCACACCTGCCTGCCATTTCCTCGCCTGCACTGAAACGGATAAATCTGCTTCTGAGCTCGTCTGCAAAGACCAAAAAACTGCACTGCAGGGAGAAACAAGGTGTTATTTCCTTTGCTGTATGATCCTATACCACGTTTTGCTACCAGATACTACTGTGATAAATCCACTGTAAAAATTATATTTTGTTCCTAAGTACTTTAGCAGCAGCTGTATAAGTGAGAAAGGAAGTTGTGCAATTTGTGCAGGCAAGTCACTTTTAAAATAAGTATCTTTGGCTATTTGTGCAGTATTTCATATAAAGGAAGATATTTACGAAGAGCTGACGGTTGCCCCCTGGCAGTGGGCTTTCACATTTCAAGAAAAGGGCAACTTTGGAAAGAGGCGATTTGTTGTTAACTTTTCAGTAATTGCTGTAGTTGTTGGGGAGGACAGAAAGTAGAACCCTTACCTTGTGCTTAGTTTTGTTCTATTTCTATTTAACGCTAAAACATGGCATACCAGTGCGCTTTATTTATTATTTCCAGAAGAAAGTCCGATTCACTGCATCATATTCGTGCATGCAATGCTTGCTCATTTGTGCCCTGGTATATCTGATTGTGCTAGTAATTTTAGATCTTATGTTGATTTCTAACCAGATGGTAGTAACTTTTCGAAAGTAGATATGTTTGAAAGAGCAATATGCGTGTATTTCTATACCCCATCTTTAGCAGTTACTGTAACATCTGGTTAAGGCACATGAAGCTGCTGGAAGATACTAGTAATGCGACTTTTCAACTAAGTGTTTTGTTTAATAGCAGATAGTTGATTTCGTTAGGTAAGAGCAAAGTGCTCCATTGCAATCATACAGTTGTTGGCTACTGAACAGTGTGAGCACGGGTGTGGTAGCTCATCTTGACCATCAGCTCATGGTAACACACTGATCAGCTACCTTTAAACTTTTATTTGATTACTTGCACTTGTTTTTATTCGTGCATTAATCAACCAGTGCGTAATTCTTTATTGACGTATGTATGCGTTTTACGCTAGGGGTGTCGAATTAAACTAGCGTGGTTATGACTCACACCTTTAGATATTGTTTCACTGTTTAGTCGGCTGGTAGGTAAGTCTACTTTATTTTACAAAGGCGATTACCTCGTTGGCTGTAGTTAAAAGTAGCAGTGTGCCCATTACTTTGTTCCGAAGTTCATGAAGATTGTCTGTAGGCACTTTAAATCAAGAAAACGATTGCTTTATTCTGCTGACGAAAAATATGATTGAGGAAGCTGCATTATTTTTGAAAGGCGGTTATATTGAATGTGAAATCTTTAATAGATGATTCGTAATGTACTTCTGTCAATGTAACAAATGTGTATGTATATACGATTATTTCTTTACCGACTGGAACATTATTTTTCCAAAATCTCTTTATTTCAATTTTCTTTTTTCCCAAATAATAACAGCAATACAATAATACAAATGTGGATGAGGAGGGGAATTTCGTGGGTGGTATAAAACCTCAATTCTATGACCTCACCTCTTAATTTCATTGCTCAAGGATTCTGGACAAAGATAAAAAATTAGGGACACTTTTAAAAAAATGACTTCAATTTGCTTAAAATCTTAGCTGAACAAGTTTTGCATCAGAATGCACTTCTGAACAATTAAACACAGGAATGCAATGTCTATTATTATTGTCTGTGGTCTTCAGTGATTTACCATAAAATCAAAAACTTTACCAGGGAAGGACAAGGCAAAACAAAAATATGAGGCAAAATGAGGGACGGTTAAAAGAGTTATGGCTGTCATTAATTTGCTTCAATGCCTGGAAGCTGTGTATACTAAATATAATTAAGCTCAGTGAAGCATCCAGAGAGTGCACAGGTGGCAAGTTTTGTAACTGGTTGGATTAAGGAACTAGGAGTTAGTGGAGGGTGTATTTTGTAGTATTTGTTTAAAGATTTCAAAAAGACTAATTTAGAAACTTGCATAGGAATTGAAAATTTTAAATAAACACAGGAATTAAATGTTTCTGTGTGGAGATGTGCAGAGCAAACTCAACAGTGGGATTTAGATAATGGAAATATCAGTAAGGTGAGAAGTTTTCTTATTGTAGATATGACTTAAAGGAAGCCTTATTGTTTGAGGTATCAAATGTTGGTCATGCTACAGGAGATGAACTACACTGTCTTGAAAGATATTGTAACTTGGTTAAACAGTCAGCTTTAGCCATAGCCAGCATTGACTGTACTGAGTTTATTATTTCTTCATTATAGGTAGAATTGTTTATTTTTGAATAGTAATATAACACCAGTAGTTGGATGTCTCCGTCTGGATGGTGGTAAGTCTTATATTAATCTTCATTAATGTGATCTGACAATATTTCTGCACTGAGGCAGTTGGCTACTGCTCTTTAAAACTGGAAAAGAGTACTAGTCAGATGGTTTGAAGGGAAAAAAAAAATATATATATATATATATATATATATATAATATATAAATAGTGTGTGTGTGTTTTACCCGAACATCTTTATTGAATTATCACTTGTATTATAAGCACATTTACAAGGTTGAAGCCCACAATCCTGAAATGCATAAATTATGGTAACATAATATAGTAAATGCATTTGATGAAGATAATAATGTGAAAAACTCCTGAATATTCCTACCAGTGTCAACCCAATCAGTAAAAACAAAATGAAAACTCTAGCAAAGCTAGAACATCCAATAAGTGCCCTCCCAAACCTCTTGTATCAGAGGCACATGGGATATATGCAAATGATCCCTATGACCATCAGGTGCTTCAGCTAATTGGCACTTCGGAATGCCCATGACTTGTTTCATAATTTTAATGGACAATTTCAGGCAATAAAGCCAAACCCCGTTAGCCTTGTTATGACCTCATTGGCACAGTACAAGCAGAGTGTTTGGCTAAGCATTACAAACACAGGGCTGTTATAGCCAGCTGATGTCCATTATCATTAGGGTCACTGCAAAAATATCCCAAACAACAAACTAAAATAATGAGTGAGAAGGTCAGTGAAAAACCAATCAGTAAAAACAAAATGAAAACTCCAGCAAAGCTAGAACTTCCAATAAGTAACCTCCCAAACCTCTTGTATCAGAGGCACATGGGATATATGCAAATGATCCAAATTGTCCATTAAAATGACGAAACAAGTCATGATCATCCTATTAAGGGATGGAATTCTGCATGTGGGGGCCTAAGACAGCTATGAGTCTTGAAAATATAGTTTTGATAATTTAACTAGGTAATGAAAAAAGATTCCCTCACTGTAACTGATACTGATTCATCGACAGTGACCTGGCTTTGATCAAAGTGCCTCAATCTTTAACAAGTGCATCAATCTTAACCAAAATTCCATTTATGTGATAATCTATGGAAAAGACTTGTTTCTGAAATGTAACTTCACTGCATTCTTTGTATTAAGTCTAAGAATGTGGTCATAATTCTGTCTAAGCTTTCTTGGATGATATTGGTCTGTGTGGGATTCGATGCTGTTTCTCAGTTTGCAGTCATTTGCAAACTTGCTTAATCAGTAAACCTTGAACCTCCATCTTCACATCAGAGAAGTGCATGCCAAAGAGAAGGGGACCCATCACAGAGCCCCTGAGGGACATCCCCAGTGACTAATCTATTAGATGAGATGATTCCAGCAACTCTCTCACTGTTTGCACAATCAGTGGGACAATTTAGCAATCCAGCAAGTAATATAGGGAATAGTGTTCTGGCTGGTAAATCTATCTACTGTTAGCCAATTGCTACATTTATTAAACTCATAGGAACTAGTTAGGATGAAAACATTTACCTTAAATAAAAATGTTCTTGTTTTCTCATTTACTTTTTATGTTTGATATTTAAACTGAAAGAACTGTGCTTGAAATGCTGGCTTCCATGTGATAAGTTGCTCCTTTCAAATATTTGGCATAATTTCTTTGATATAGAGTACTATTACAGTCTTGGTATGACAGTAGATGTATGGTAAGCAGATCTCTGTGATTTTTTATTATCTGTGTATTATGAACCTAATTAAAGCCATTGCTACAGTTGTTAAAAGGCATCATGGTCTCAGTAGGACTGCAGACTAACAGTAAACAGACTGCAGTGATTTTTTAGTGTCTGACTATTCTGATATTAATTAAGGTCTTTGTTAATATGTCAAAAGAATATTTCTACCTCATTTGAAACGATGAGAAATGTAATTGGATGTATTTTATGTTACTAGCACAACCTATAGTGTGCAACATGGATGTATTCTGCTTAGAAGTGGTGGAAAATATCCACTGTATGTCGCTACTCTGATCACTGAAGTATTTTTTATCCAAATACGCTTTTATAGTTCTAAACAGCTGTTAAGAAATGAGAAGTTGGGAAGGTTTGGGTGGTTCACAGAGTATAATTTATTTTAAGAACACTTTATAAAGCTGCATTTAGGGAATATATTACACCATATGCTCACTCACGGTTACTTTAGTGATTTTAATGGAGGAGTCCCCTCTAAATACCTGGACTCATTTAAGGTGATTAAGTTTTGCTCTCCATATTATTGCTGTCTACATGCTTTCATGGATGATCGTAATCATTTAATAATTATCATATAAAAATAGATCCATTTCTAGCTCATTGCCCTTTAAAAATGTATGCAAAATAAATAACTGCTTCAACTCTTAACGCATCTACATACATACATACATACATACGTACGTACAAATATTTCAAATATTGCCAATAATGTCCTTCTAGCCTGCTATTATACCAAAACAGTTATTCCCATAATAAGTGTCCATGTTGTTCTTAAAGTATCTAAAGTATTGCTTGTTTTAATGTAATTATGTAATCTGTTCCATGCATCAGCTACTGTCTCAGACAGCCAGTATACCTCTCATTCTTATATAATCTTCTACATAGGTTGTCTAATGATTTTCTACTATTTTTTGATAACTCCGAATATTCCCAGAGGCAGTCACTCTTTTCAATTTATTTATGCTTGTTTTCTTATAAGGTTCCATATTGTTATTCTGTACTCAAATTTGGGTGTAGTATAACTAACAAACAATGATTTAATCATTTCTGATTTTCTAGACGTAATAAAACTCAGACACAAACAGAAAACGCTCAAATACCAAATACAAAAAAAAAAACAGACAGTACACTTAAAACACTTTAATCACACTATAAATAATAATAAAAATACACACGCAACATAAGAACGGAGTGCTTTCGTCTAGCTCTGAGTCAAGACTTCATCGTAAATTCATTAAAAACAGGTGTTTAAATAGCATGAAAACACCAATTAAAAAAACAGCATAAAACTAGGAGTAACAGACCAATGAAAATTGTGATTTAGGAGAAACGAAAATAAATAGAAGAAACCTTAATCCCGGTCATTGCACAGTGTTACGTAAAAGTATAAATATTACTAAGTTAAAAATTAAAAATTAGATACTGTTTTAAGCATACCTATATAAATCCACGTGAATAGATGTAAATGGTTAAAATGTTGAATTATATGTAAAAATATAAATGTATAATATGTAAAACATTTTATACATGTTATACATTTATAGGTCCATAGGTGTGTACTAGACTAATGGCCCTGGAGCCTTTACAAGCCTGTCCCATAAAAGTACCCTGGCATCATGCTGCCTGACGTTAGTTCCCAGTGCCTCTATCAAGTAAAGCCACTGGAGTGATCCCCGGGGTGAACTTTCTATTTCCCATCCACTCATCAAGATTTCTCTTGAAGAGGGCCAGTGAGGTGCTCTGCTTGACATGTATGGGAAGTGTATTCCAGAGCATAGGCAGTCTCTGGGTTATGAACCTGTCCCTCCAACATGTTCAGTTGCTTGTGGTAATGAGGTTGAGGTCTCTGGAGTGTGTGATGTGGTGGGATTAGGATTTCTTTAGATGTAGCATTTCTAACAGAGCTGTGTCAGACATGGATTTGTAAGTCAAGCAGGTATTACCTCTTAGTAGACGATATGAGACAGAGAATAGCTGGGGTTTTTTGAGTCTGTCCATGTAGGACATGTGTTTAAGGCCTAAGATGCTCTTCATGAGGTACTTTTGTGGGCTTTTCAGCTGTTGCATGTGTCTAGTGAGGTACATGCCAAACGGAGCATTATACTCGATGACTGGCCTAATGAGGGAAGAGTAGAGAGAGATGATGACCTTTTTCTTCCTGGATGCAAAACCCTTGGTAATGAGATGTGCCACATAGAAGGACTTTCTGACCACAGTGCAATGTGGTGATCTAAGGAGAGGTTGCTGTCAACCTGTGTCCCCAGATCTCTTATAACACCTTCTGTGTTGGGCTCCCATCGATGTGGTAATTAGTGGGAACTGAGTTTTTCCCAAAGGGGGATGATGACGCATTTTTTGGCATTAAGCTTAAGGCCATGGTTTTGACACCAGTCATTGGTCTCAGTGAGGCCTTCTGTAGGATGTCTGCATCACTTGGGGAGTTAATAATTGCTCCCAGCTTGCAGTCATCTGGGAACCTAGTCAGCCAGAGTCCCTCTATGTTGGCCTGGACTTTTGAGAAGTAGATGCCAAACAGCAGAGGACCCAGGACTGGTCCCTGTGGGACTCCACTTGTGATTGGTAGACAGTCTGACTTGGAGTCTGCTACTTTCACACTGTGGGTTCTATCTGTGAGCCAATCTGCAACCCACCTAGTGATATAGGGGTTGGTGCCTAGTTTGTTGAGTTTATCAATAGCTCCAGAGTGGGGAATGGTATCAAAGGCCTTGGCCAGATCAAGGTAGGCTGTATGAACTGCCTTGCCCTCATCCACAACTCTGATGACTACCTCAAGTAAGTCAACCAGGTTGAGCAGGCATTATCTGCCCTTCACAAAACTACATTGAGTGGCATCTAGAATTTTGAGATTGCCTATATCCTTGTTAATTAGGTGCATGATGATGTGCTCCATAGCCTTACATATCAGACTCATCAGGCTAATGATAATTCCCAGGGTCTGTAGTTGCTCCTGCTTTATGGAGAAGGATGACTGTAGCATTGCACCATTCTGTAGGGGAAAAGCCTGAGATGAGGCTGTGATTGAACAGGGCACACAGATACAATTCACTTTGTAGTTCATGTAGAACACATCCATGGATATTGCTGGGTCCCGTGGAAGCTGTATTCTTGGCCTTGGACAATGCAGATTTAACCTGTGTTGCAGTAATGCTGGGTGCCAGACATTCCTCCAGTATTGTGATTGGTCCTTTGAGGGGGAGATAGGGGTAAAGTTGTCACTGAATCTGTCAGCCAGTATGTCGGCTCAGTATAGGAGGTACCATAGTGCAGTATCTCAGAGCAAATCTCGGTATTGCAATGGAGATTCTTGATATAACTATAGAAGGCTTTGTGGATGTTTTTAGTGTCTTCCACAATTCTGCATTCATAGTTTTCTTTAGAGGTTTTGATGAGGGATATCAACTTTTTGTTGAGGCTAATAAGGGAGTTTTTCCAGTCTTGGGACTTCACCTTTTTCTGCAGCAGTTTCTTCCTTTGATTGTAGAGTTTATTAATGGCAGGGGACTACCAGATTAACTTCCTTTTTTTTGGAGGATAGCATCTTGGTTGTGTTGGGTATGGCTAGTTTCATACATTTATGTACATGTTCGTACAATGCAATGGTGTATGATTCAGCAGTCATGCATCTATTTTCCATTGACCTAGGTGCCGTGAAGCTAGCCATCTCTGTTTTTAGGAACCCAAAGTGAGCTTTGGAGAAGTTTTTCATGGTGGTTAACTTTGCGGGGGTGTGGGTGAGATGTGGATTTCTATGGTGATTAGTTTGTGGTTGGATCTAACCAGGGAGGAATTGACTATAGGTGTAGAGCAATGGTTGCCCATGTTAGTAATGACCAGGTCAGGGATGTTGCTTCCTCTAGTGGGGGTAAGAAATATGCTGATCCAAGGCATTGGAATTGATAGATTCCAGAAAGCGTTGGGCCAGTTTATTGGTGCATGAGTAGTTTTCCCAGCTGATGGAGGGCTAGTTGTCACCTAGTATGAGAGTGTTGGGTTGGATCCTAATAGTTTCCAGGGTACTTAGAAACATGGAGTGAGAGTCTTGGGACATGGTTGGGGACCTATAGCAGGCTACAACCTGAGTCCCCGTCTTACCTAATGTTAGTTGTACCTGAAGTATCTCAGATGCGCTATACTGGGGTACTAGTCCGAAGGTGTGCATATCCTTTATGAATATAGAGACACCACTACCTTTGGAGCTTTGGACCATGTTCTGGGGTCGAATGTTGTGGAATAAGTTATAGCCTGATAGTACAAAGGTGTTTTCTACTGTTTTAAACCAGGTCTCTGTTACAGCACAAATGTCAGTGTTCTCCATTTTGGGGAGTGCCTCGAGCAAGTGCATCTTGAGATTTAGACTTCTAGCATTGAGCAGCATGACCCTCAGACTGCATTTATTTATAGCTGTTACAGTGGTAATTTGGTCTTTGGAACATCACCTAAAAAAGGCATTATAGTGGTGGCAAGGGCCTTAGCCAGTATCCGGAAACCCAGGGTGACAGATGCAGGCCATCTCTGGCAAAGCATCAAGGTCTGTCAGTCATGTCACCCCAAGCAGACAGATACTGGATCCCCTTAGAATTGCACCAGAAACTTAGCCAAATATTGAAGTCAGTCATTTTCTGCTTGTACTGCGGTATCATTCTAGGCAACGGTAGGATGTTGCTCAGGGCTAGGGTCATACCTGCCTGGGCCACATAATCCAAGAGTTCCTCTATGTTTCTTTTTCATGTAGTCCAGGGAGGTGCATCTTGGGTCATTCACACCCACATGGACGGTGACAGAGTCATACTTGTACTTGTTGTGGCGTGACCTGAGTGCGTGTGTTATGTATCTGATTCTGGCAAATGATAGACAGCTGACTGTTACTTTCTCCTTATTCAACCTAGTGAGTGTTACATCAGTGTGCCTCACTATCGAGTCACCTATTATTAGTGTATTGGGCAAGCTGTTCTTTGCCTTAGGTTGAGGTGCACACTGTGTAGGTGAGCTATGTGTCTTGTAGTTTGTGCTGTGTTGTGGTGGTTGAGTGCGTTTCTGCCTTTGGAGGTCTGCTGTTTGGGTAGTTTTCTATTGAGATCCTCTATGAAGGTGGGTTTTTGTTTGTGAGAGCTGTGATGGTGGGTGTTCTGGAGGGCTATATGTTGCATGTGGTGTGGTGCAAGTGTTGACCTTCTCCTCTTGACTAGCTATCCTGGTCTTGGCTTGAGAGTGCATGGCTTCCAATTTGGATATAGAAGTGCATCTCTCATAAGTCTGAGTGTTGGAAAGTAAGAGGAGGGGGTTGTCTGTGTACATGAGGCAGTTGCTACACTGCCTCAGAATGCCTAAGTTCACCAGGTTAATAGGAGAAAGCACAGGGCACTGACCTGTAGACATGCCAGGAGAGATGGTCATTTATTACTAAGTACTGGAGTTGTTTCCTTATGTAGTCCTTTTACAGGAAAAATGTCACTCAAGGTGTCTGAGTCTGTATAGAGCACTGCCAAGCACTTGAAGGGAAACTAATATGCAGACCCTGAAAATTTAAGGATGAAGTATTTAGGCAGATATTCTGAAGTTAGAAAGAAATAAGCAGTACTTACTGAAAAATAGAGTTAGCTTGTCAAGAATGATGAAAAGAGGGGAGTCGCATGAATGGCTACTGCCTGGCTACTACTAACGCTGGTCTCAGCACAGCTTCTTCTCTCACCAAAAGCGAAATGCTTCTATTTATTTTCATTTGTACTTTATAAATCTCTTGTTTTTACAAACTATAGTTCTATAACTATCATAAGCCAATTACTTGATATGATTAGAAACACTCAAAAGCTGGATCTACCCATATTCCCAGGTCCTTAAATCAATCTACAGTTTCAGTTAAGTGCTGTGTATTAAATAGTCACCTTTTAGTCTATGTCTTCTAAATTTCATATGCTTAGTTTTGATGTATTTATCAGTATGATGCCTCAGACAAAAAAAATACAACTTAAACAAGTATGTGCCTTGGACAGAAGTCCTCCATGTCCTATTTGGAAGCCATGCAGCTATCCATCTTATCTAGATTACATCAATGCCTGGATGTTATAGGTTCATAGGTTCATAGGTTCATACTAGGCTATCTACCCAAGGGCATTTATAAGCCTAGCCCATAGTTATGTGGCTTTCGCCACCCCTTTAGTTTGAATAAAAACTATGCCTATCATTTTTCTGTGCCTCTGTCAAGCAGTGACACTGAAGTAATCCCTGGGGTATATCTGCGATCTCCCATCCATTGGTCAAGATTCCTCTTGAACAAGGCCAGCGAGGTGCTCTGCCTCACATGTACCAGGATTTTGTTCCACAGCATAGGGAGTCTCTGGGTGATGAATCTGACCCTCCAGCATGTTCTATTTATAACCGTGTCAAGGTTTAAGTCTCCCGCCCTTGTGGTTCTGAGGGATCTAGATTTTTTGAGGTGAAGCATATTCATCAAATCTGGGTTTGACATGGCCTTATATGTCAGGCACAGGTCACCTCTGAGCAAGCGGTATGAGACTGAATAGAGCTGGAGTTCTTTCAGTCGGGCAGCATAAGACATATTTTTGAGACCCTTTATCCTTTTGGTGAGGAACTTTTGGGGCCTTTCAAGCTGCAGCAGGTGTCTGGTCCGATACATTCCGAACGGGGCATTGTACTCAATCATAGGTCTAATGAGTGATGAGTACAGGGGGCGATGACCTCCCTTGATCTAGATGTGAATCCCTTCATGATCAGGTGGGCGATATAGAAGGTTTTCCTAACTACTTTAGCAACATGAGTGTCAAGCGAAGGCTACTGTCAACTTGGGTCCCCAGATCCCTGATGACTTTTTCTGTGCTCAGTGGATTGCCACCTATATGGTAGCTAGGGGTAACCTTGTTTTTCCCGAAGGGTATGACTATGCATTTTTTGGCGTTTAACATCAGGCCATGGCTCTGACACCAGTTATCCGTTTCTGTGAGGCCCTTCTGGAGGATATCTGTGTCAGATGTGTTTCGACTATGGCGCCAGTTTGCAGTCATCTGCAAACTTTGTCAGCCATAACCCTCCTGTGTTTGCTTGTACTTCAGAAAAGTAGATGCCGAACAAGAGTGGACCCAGGACTGAGCCCTGTGGGACACCACTTGTGACAGGCTTTGAGTTTGACATGGCTCCAGCAACTCTGACCCTGTGGGTTCTGTCACTTAGCCAGTTTGCAACCCATCTTGTGATGTATGGGTTTACATTCAAGCTGATGAGTTTTTCGATGATACCTGAGTGGGGTATTGTGTGAAGGCCTTTGCCAGGTCGAGGTAGGCTGTATGGACTGCCTTTCCTCATCAATGGCCTTGGTGACTGTCTCGAAAAAGTCAACCAAGTTTAAGAGGCAGGATCTGCCTTTGACAAAGCCAAACTGGGTTGGATCCAAAGTCTGCAAGTTCCCTATGTCTTTATTTATGAGTTCAATTATGATCCTCTCCATGGCTTTGCAGATAAGGCTTGTCAAGCTAATGGGCCGGTAATTTACAGGATCTGAGAAGGCACCGCCCTTATGAAGTGGGACCACAGTCGCGGCGCCACTCCTTGGGTACGTATCCTGAGGTGAGGCTAAGATTAAACAGCTGTCCTAACTGTGGGTTTAATTCCTCGTTGAGTTCATGAAGCACACAGCCGGGGACACCATCCGGTCCCATGGATGCTGTGTTTTTTGCCTTAGTGAGGGCAGTTCTCACCTGGGCGTTGGAGATGTTTGGGGGGCTACAATCCTCTGGAATAGATATCTCTCCTTTTGGAGGGGAGGGGGGGGAGAAGTTTGCACTGAGCCTGTCAGCCAGTATGCTGGCAATGTGTGTAGGTTCAGTAATTTTCACATCATTTTGAACTAATTCTGAGCATATCTGGGCGTTTCCTCCTAGGTTTCTAACATAGCTAAAGAAGGCCTTATGATTGTCTTTAGAGTCCTTGGCGATTTTTCTCTCAAAATTTGCCTTGGATGATTTTATGAGAGCTCTTAGTTTTTTACTTATAATGATCAAAGGTGTCTTACCTTTCAAGGATTTTGCTCTATCTTGTAGTAGCTTCCTCCTTTTGTTGTAGAGCTTGTTTATGGCTGGGGTCCACCAGACTGGATGCTTGCCTTTGGTACAGAGAGTCTTAGTTTTGTTTGGGATTGCCTGATCCATGCAGTCCTGTAGGTGCTGGTAGAAGGCATTTGTAAGTGATTCAGCGGTTTAAGTAATGTTTACCACTGGCTCAGGGGCCTTAAAGAAGACCACACTAGTTTTTAGAAGTGTGAAATCGGCTTTTGAGAAGTTTTTCACTGTGGTCTTTTTTGTTTCAGGTGGGGGCGGGATGAGGACCTCCAGCGAGATTAGTTTATGATCTGATCTCACCAGTGAGGGGTATACTTCCGGTGATGAACATTTTGATCCCATGTTCGTGATGATGAGATCAAGTATGTTTTCTCCTCTTGTGGGGATGGTGACTAGTTGTTCCATGGCATTTGAGTTTATGAACTCCAGGAATCTTTGGGTTAGAGTGTTCGGGCTTGAGTAGTGTTCCCAGTCTATATTAGGGTAGTTGAAGTCACCTAGTATGATGGTGTTTGGAGATACATTTATCCCCTCCAATGTTTTCAGGAAGGCATGTGAGGTTCCTGAGTTTGAGAGGGTGGCCTGTAACATGTTACAAATTGCAGAGCAGTCTTGCCTATGGTTAATTGCACCTGGATGGTCTCCGATGCATCGTGCGTTGCCACCAACCTTGAGGTGTGGGTGTCCTTTATGAATATGGACACCCCCCCTCCTTTCTTGGTGTTGTCTGGATTTTGGGGCCGGAACGCATGATATGAGGTGAAACCTGTTAGTGCTGGGGTGCTCTCAGGAGCCTTGAACCAGGTTTCTGTCACAGCACAGACATCGATGTTCTCCATATTGAGAAGGGCCTCGAGTGCGTGCATCTTGAGATTGAGACTTCTGGCATTGAGCAGCATTACCCTTAGTTTTTTTCCTTTTTGGTGTTCTAGGGTGGTAGGTTTAGAATTTGAGCCTTGCCTAAAAGGCACTATGGGGTGGCAAGAGCCTTTGCCAATATCCGGAAGCCCAGGGGTGACAGGTGCAAGCCGCCCTCATGAAGCAGCGTGGCTTGTCCAGCATGTCATCCCAGGCAGACAGACATTGGATCCCCTTTGAATGACACCAGAATTTAAGCCAATTATTAAAGCTGATCATCTTATCACTGTATTGTGGCATCATCATTTATTGATCAGTGTTTTATGTATGACCCTATTAAATGCTGAAGTTAAGTCTATATAAATTACATCACAGCACAGTTTTCATGTATACCTGTTATTCTGTTGTTATAGAACATCATGTCACGTGGTTCTAGATCTGTTTTCAACATCTGTATGTTATTCTGTTGTTATAGAACATCATGCCACAGGTGGTTCTAGATCTGTTTTCAACATCTGTATGTTGATGCATGGTTTTAGGTTCTGCTTTTCCAATTTTAACAATAATTTTATCAAAAACAACATTCTCAATCATTCAACAACATGAAAGTAAACTTAAAGGTCTGTAAGACTCTGGGTTAGTCCTATTCTCCTTCCCTTAAAGATAGGTTTAACAAGTGCACGTCTCCAATCTTGAGGAATGTTCCTATACTTAAAACGACCTAGTGAATAACCGATGTAATGGTACTGTAATTTCATTTTGGAGTTTTCTCAGGTCATTATTACTAATTCTTCTCCTCCCTTGTGCTTTGTTTGGGTCCTGTTTGAGTAGTTCTTTTTAATGTAATTTAATTTCAGTATCTGAAGTTACCTGGATGTTACTAGGACAATTTATAACCCCCTTTGGGGAGCCAAACTGATTTTCATAAGATTATCTAAATATGTTTAGAATGTACACACAGTTTATTAGTTTGTCTTTACTCCTTCCACATCTTATGTATGTATAAAATGTTTTTTATTGTGTTCAGTATCTTTATATAAATTTTCTTGATCTCAGTTTAATTTGTCTGTCCAGTGTGTTTATTGTAGTTCCACCTCTTTTCCATGTCTTCTATTTTTGTCTCACACCTTAAGGATCAGTCATGTTTTTATGGATTTATATTCTCCTGACCTTGAGTGCTCAGATTCTGATATTATTTTTTAAATGTGTGTATTTATTTTTGCATTCAAACAATTTGTCTTTTAAAACATGTGACATTTCTTCTGCAGGTTTTCCTCTGAATACATCACTGCACTTCAGTTAGTTTCACATAGTGATTGTTTTACTTCCATATAGTCTGTTATTAATATTATAAGCATTGGTTTAACTTTTGGTTTGGCACAATTTATCTAGCAACAATTTAACCGTTATAACATCACGATCCCTGCACATCAACGGTGGTAAAATTTGACAGCCATTTCCTTAGGAACATAAATATTATCTAGCATGTTCCATTCCCTGGTAGACCTTTTCACAGTCTGAAACGATTGTTGTTCCTGACCATAAGGTGTAAATAATTTTCTTACTAATGTCATTGAATCAATATTATTCCAGTCTGTTTCTGTTAAATTTAAGTTCCCAGCCATTATTATGTTTCTCTCCAGTGTTTCATGCAAGAAATGTATGAAGTCCTGTAAGTCATAAGCATTTGATTTTGGTGGTCTAAATGCTCCAACACTTTTTATATGTTACAGAGTTGTCTTTATTGTCACAGTTACATGTTCAGTGCTAACACTGTAGATTGATATTGTAATTATTACACAATCTTTAATCTCTATCATAACACCTCAACCTGATTTTTTGTTTAAAATGTCTGTTACAGTAAAACATGTTTCACAAACTAACATCAGTCTGGGGGAGGGGGGTATCGCAAATTTTCCAATTAAAAAAAAAACTTTATTACTAAAGCACCAAACATTAACAACCATTAGACATGCATCAGATGTTGCTTTGTGTGTACTGTTAACATTTCTGACCTGGCAAAGATCCTGTCGTATGTTAGTCAAATACTGCAATATATCTGCTGCAAAAATTATTTTCCTTTTGTCTTGGCAAGGGCAAACCATCCTGTCTAAACATTTGCACCCATAATTAGGCATGGATATGCTAGACATTTCCATCTTTTAAAGTAAAACATTTTTTTCCATCTAGATATTTACCCCCAAAATATTTTCATTCTTTTTGACCTAGTTCTTCTTTCTGTGTGTGATTTGTGAAAAATACATCCAAGCACCTGTAAAACTTATGTTATCTAAGAGGACTTGAGGTTCCCTACTACCAATAAGAGACTTCTTGCAGATGAGATAATTTCTACCAGCCTGAATAAAAACAGTTCCAAGATCTTTCTCACTTCCTGTGTTTTCCTGGCAAGCATAACACTATTCATTGTTTACTATCTGCAGATGTAAGCATCTGTTACTCTCCTAATTGAATCTCCAATTAAAGGTATACTATTTCTGGCCAGATCTGAAGAACGTCCAACTTCTAATTCAGTAATATCTGCTCTGTCAATAGTAACCAAAAGAATGATCTTTGTCACCATTAGTATTATTAATCCCACTGTTTTCAGTGCTTATAACGTTTTCAAGCATTGAAGCATACCACTCTCATCTGCCTGGTTTTGTATATCAACAGCTTGAGCCATGTTGTCAGCTTCACTCATTCACTTCTTTTTCAATTCTTCCAAGTTCAGTTTCGATTTCTTCTTTTTTCCTGCCCATTACCTCTTCTCTACCTTCTCTGATAAATTCAGACCTTTTTCTATAGACTGAATGCTGTCAGATCAAACAGTTCTTTTTGCATTCTAGACATTAATCAGTTTCTTTTTCTTCCTTGTTATTTGCGGTGAACCCTCTCCTCTATTTATGTTCTTCTACATGCTCTGAATCCTCAGATTGCTAAATTGTTTATCTCATTCAGCCCAGTCATAAAATATGAAACAGCTGTCATCATCAGTGAATTTAGAATGAATACCAATAATAAGCAATTCATCTAACTTTTGACATGAGGAGCACGAGTAACCAGTATTATCAGGTTTACATTTAAATGTTCATAGCATTTAGTACGCTGTAAAAGATAATTCCATCTTTTAAAGTGAGACATTTTTTCCATCTAGGTATTTACCCCAAAAATATTTTCATTCTTATTTTAAGTGCTAGTTGTCTAAATTAGGAGCGTCTTTTAAGTTATTTTATTTATTTTAAAATGTTATAATAATAATAATAATAATATTAATGGCTTTAAAATGAGCATTTTGACAGTCCATGTCTGGTGCACCCTTGAACAGTGGGCTGAATTTGATTATTGCTTACTACTGTTTTTTTCCTCTCTTAATGTTTGAACGCATGAAGGCATTTAGATTTTTTACAGTATAACATATATTTTCTGTTATTATATATTTTTGAAGTTTGTGTGTGTATAAAGTTATAAGGTTTTTATAGGTGTCATAAAATTTGGATGTGTTGCTTTAAGGACAAGCAACACCAAGAGTGAAGGGCGGGCCTTTTATCTATTTAAACATTGTATCCAATGTACACGATTTTCTGAAGTTTCCATCCTATTGAGACAAAAGCACTTATCATTTACATTGTTAAATACTGTTTTTATTGTTTTTTTGAGTTCTGGTATTTTAATATTAGTGTTGCTCTGTGTTCGTACACAGAATTGGACTACACTTTTCCTCAAGTTGACTGTGACTAAGACAGTGGATCCCATTGAAATTAAAGGACTTAATGGTTAAACGCCATCATGTTAGTTTTAGATTTCAATGTTTTTCTCTGAATAGTCACTGCAAAGGAGCATGGTTGGTTTCCAGGGCAAACTGTTTTGCCTAACTGACAATATTTAAGGGTGGTAAAGTCCATTTATTGGCAAGAAACTCGCTGAGTAGTGTTTTTAGCATTGCAGAACTTTCCAGTTGATACAAAAAGATTGGGTGTTTATCCCTGTCTGTCACTTGGGCATCGGTGTTTATCCCTGTCTGTCACTTAGGCAAAGGTGCATTCATTTCCCATCTTAGAAGAACCATTAAAAGAACTGTTATGTGCCAAGCATTGTTTGAAAAAATATGGAACTATTGGTATTGTTTCAAAACACAAGTAACATCTCTTTCAGTTGAATAACCTCCGAAGTGTATAGCTTCCACAGCGGAAAAAACAAACTTGTAAACAGGTTGCTGTAGATGAAGCTAGGTACTCAGAAACCTCCAGGCAGTCGAGTGAACAATTCACTTTTATTGGTAAACCACACTAACATGTAGAAGAGCGTTCGAAAACGCGAGTATTACATGTAGAAGAGCGTTCGAAAACGCGAGTATTACATGTAGAAGAGCGTTAATTTATTTTAGTGTGGTTTACCAATAAAAGTGAATTGTTCACTCGACTGCCTGGAGGTTTCTGAGTACCTAGCTTCATCTACAGCAACCTGTTTACAAATTTCTTTCAGTTGTTTAAATGCTAGTTTTACCGCTGCTTTCTGTGGTCAGATAATTCAGGAGCAAGCAATAGTAGCAACGTTAGGAATAAAATTGCAGTGATAGTTAGCCAGGCCTAAACTTTGTTTCTTAATGGGTAATGGGAAGCAGGTTTTAAGGCCTCAGCTTTTTTTATAAGGCTTCAACATTTTTTAGTCTGTGGTTTAAATAATTATTGTAATATTACATAACTCAAATAATTAGCTAGTGCCATGCCTAACCTGTACTTAGCTGAGTTAAAAATCAGTCCAGCTTGACACAAAATTAAAATGGCTTGAACAATAGGAAGATGACTTTCCCAATCCACAGAAAATTTTACCATGTCATCCAGCTTGGCCGTAGCATGCCTGTTAAAGACATTCAAGAATTTTGTTCATCAGCCTCTGAAACATTGCAGGTCTAAACAATGACAAAAGGGCTTCATATATTTATAGGTCCTCCCCTGTCAGTTTCTACATTGATGTCTTTTTATTATTTAAACTACTGGAGTCCTTTGGTAAGATTCACATTCTATGTCAGTTTCCACAATGTCTTCCTTTATTAAACAACTAGAGTCTATTGGCAAGACTTGACTTCTCTGTCAGCCTCAGTATTGACTTCCTTTATTATTTTAATGGGAGGAGCCCTTTGAAAAGAGTCCTTATTAAATTTATCTAACCATTACACCAAAACTTGCATCTTGCATCCTTTATATTTTCTTCTGGCAGTACATTTTTTTCATTACTGGCACTATATATTTCTGGCAACATATCTGGTGGTGTCTTTCCCCGTAATTCCCATAGTTCTATAAACTGGAAATGTCTTGTCCAATTATCACATTTATCTAAGTCAGTGGGTATAGGACTTTACTTAACAAAGTGTTAATGTATTCTCTTTTGTTTCCATGTACAAATGTTACTTCAGTTTTCTCTCTATGAGATGTTTTGTGCTTATAAACATTTTGTGATTTAACAAATGTAGTCATGGTCCCTGACTCCAGCAGCCTAAACATTTCTTTTCTGTCTACTCTATGACTATATTGCATTCGGTGAGTTTAGCAGTACAGTGACATGAAGTAAATCTCCATATTGTCACATTCACTAGGTTCACATTCCATTGGTATGCTTTTGGTATAACTTGATGGCTGACAATTGTTTTTACAGGCATATTATTTATTTCACAAACTGTACACTACTTGGGCATAGGCTCTGTTCTGCAATTTCTAAACAAACTATCTCAAAAATGTGACTTTTTTTTTCTTGTTTGCAAACAAAGGTGGCATACTTGGCTGTAATTTGTACATTTCGGACTAGGTAAGCCCACTGGACACAAATATCACTTTTCAAGGGTGACCCTAGAGCAATTTTCTGTTCGTGACATGCTCATGGTCACACAGTAGTTAAACGGAAGTGGAAGAAATCAAATCTGTACCCTTTATTAAAGGAAGCATCTTATCAGTGCAGTATATTAATCATCTACATTAATTACCCAACCTAATATACGGGCGGATGTTAGACTTTTATGTCCCAAGGGCTAATAACAGATGTTGGATTTGCAAGTTCAATTAATGACAAAAATGTTCAACTAATACAACTTTGGGCCATGCTGAAATAGCTTCTTTCTTAAATTGCTAGTGGTTACCCTTTAAAACTTGCCCATAACTAAGATTTCTAAAAAGTTACTTACATGAGGTTCTAGCCACAGTTTTAAAATATGCATCTACTCATTCATTTATGACTTTGCCAGTCTGTCCATATTGAATGTCTAGTTGTGAAATTTAAGAGAATGTACTTTGGATGAAGCCCCGGTCCTTGTCAATGTTAGTCATTATCATTGCATTGCAAGTCTCTATTCTTTGATCAAATCCCCATTTAGGTGATTGGCCAGAATTCTGGCCATCTCAGCTTGGGACCACTTCTCTTGATCTCCATGCTTTCCAAAGGCCACCAAGCAGACGTACATGTCATCTTCCTTGTTTAGTTTCTTCAGAGAGCAATAGGCATTTGTGTATCTGTGTGGTGGTTTGCTAGTTCACACTTGTGGGAATTTATTATTTCAAGCTATGCTAACATTAGCTCATTGTTTACATATCTATCCTGGAGGGCTCTGGTGAGCTTTCTAAAGCCTTATTTGCATTCACTGAGGCTTCTCGGATTTTTTTTCTATTTTGCCCCATATTCAGCAGCTGCAGTTCAGTACATATTGCTCTTGACTTTACAGGAAAATACTCAATTGGAAAAGTGGCAACATGTTCTTCAGCAGCCCTTCACACAACCACACATTCCGTTTCCAGAACATTATCAAGTTTGGGCACAAAGGTTCTTCAGCAGCTCCTCAAAGCAATCCTCTTTACTGCTGCGAGGAAAACCAAAGCTGGGCATAGGGATTTAACAATTCCTCAGATTGTTTTTTTCACTATCACTTTAATATGAAGCTTTCCCTCTAAAGACTAATTTCTGTTAAGCAGCCAAACTGTAATTGCTTTTCAGGTAGAGCCTGTGCATGGGGGAAAACTCAGGCAAAACTATTTACAGGTAGCTCTTTAAAATTCACAACCTTTATGCCTGCTACAGTCACCAATGTAACAGCTTTCAAGTGCATTCAGAAATAAAGTAGTCTTTCATGCAGTTTTATAGTCTCAAAGCGGAAGTTTATTTACAAGAATAAAAGAACTGGGGAATAAGCAGGAAAGAAAGTTCAATCCTCCATTCAGTGTGAGGTTTTTCACACTAAATTCTTCAACTGATATGTTCAAAAATTCATATTTTTACTTTTAGCTCTAACGTATAGATACACTGTACTCACACAATTCAGTATTTCTTTAAAAGAAGTAAAGTAAACAAGGCCCACAAGAATTAAGTGCCTCACAGACCAAAAATGTATTGTAGAAAAATGAATAGTGAAGGGACAAACACAGCTGGTAGGTAGCAAAACCGTTTAATAGAAATGAGCGTTTTCACGTCTACTCAAAGATGCTTCATCAGATTCAGAATAAAAATGGACTTAAAAACACACTTAATACTAAATACAAAATTTAAAGCACCCAATCACAGAAAGTACATCAATCAAGCAATCAAACAATTAATAAAACAAATAATTAAAACAAGCTTATTTATTTAAAGCTCTGTTGACTAAATAAGACTTAATTGAAAGTCTATCATTGAGCCCATAATTCTTATCAGATTGCAAGCGTAAAATCTGTTTTTAATGTTACCCAGCCTTGAGCCACAATTGACCAATTCCAAAACTAGAAACCTGAATTAATGTGATGTGCCTAAATTTAATACATGCCTGGCCAAACTGTTAGTATCTTCTTCTTTATTGATATGTTCTATGATTTTTCTCCCTTGATATGTTTGCTTGATATTTGTTTTGCCAACATAATATGATGGACATTTGATACAGTAGGCTAGGTATACTAAATTCCTGCTACTACAGTTGGCATAATGATGGAAAACATATTCTTTCTTAGTATTAGGATGAACAAAAACCTGTGTATCTCCAATATAAGAACAGAAATTACACTTCCTACAGGCATAGGTCCAATTTCTTTAAAAGGCTCCTATTCCACCCATCACCAGAGTAGTCCATCAACACATCAGCAAAGAGTAATACTTCTGTTCTTCCTTCGGGTTTCAGGGACAGCATTCCTCATGTGTACATCTTTTCTGAGACATCAAACCTGGAATCTGCATGTCTGTCTGGTAGTGGCCATTATATTTAAAAAAAAAACTGTTTCCTGTGGAGACTTGCTTGCCTACTCTGTCTCTCTTTTTTACAGAGACACTACCACTACTGCAGCAATATTTCTGTGGCTCATCCCTTAATTTAGCAGTCATGACATTACAGTATGAGTATGTATATACACACGTGTGTGTGTATATATAGAAGCTACTTTGGCTTCTGGTTTGATGCAAGTGTTTCTTCATCTGTCCTATAATGTGCATCCTATGGCCTGCCTCAGGTACTTTACCTTCATCACCTTTACCTTACTCACCTGTTCTGCCTTCACTTCCCAGGTTTCTGAACTATACAGTAGTACTGATCACACCACTGTTTTGTATACCTTACTTTTCAACTTCTTTGGCATTCTTCTCTCTCACTATCCAATGACTCTCTGCCAGTTGGCTGCAGCTCCTCTGATTCTAGCTTTGACCTCCTCATTCAGGCTTTCCACCTCCTCAATGACCCCTCCTAAATACTTGAAGCTGTCAACCTTTTCCACTAACTTCCCTTTTAGCTCAATGTTTATCTTGTGATTTCTCCCACTTGCCTGTGTGATAACTGTCTTGTCTGTATTTAGCTTCATTACACATGCCTTCAATTTTGCATTCCATTACTTTGTCATTTATTGAAGTTATTCTTCAGAGTCTGCTTGTAATACCATATTGTCTTTATATAGCAATTTTGCTGGCCTATCCCCTCCAACCTGTTTTCTAATGTTGTCCACCACCAGTATTAACAACAGTGGTCTCAGAACTGAACCCTACTTAGAACTTCTCTGTGAGACAAAAAAATGTTCATTCTTGTGTCATTGGGTCCTTATGCAAAGCTTACACCAATTCAGCCAGTATTTCTGGGGCTTGAAGCCATCTCTGTACTTCCAAAATCATCTTTCTTGAGATCTTGTTATACGCTTTCATTAAGTGTTTGAATGCCCACCTGGATTCATTCATTTCTACCTTCTCTGCTATCTCAAACACTGGTTGGTTGTGCTAAATCTAGATCTGAATCTGAACTGCTAATCTCCCATCTTAATATCCACTGCTGTGTGACCCTCCACTACTCAGTCACCCTCTCCAGCACTCTCGTGCACCATGACTGGAGTCTGGTGCCACTATACTGTCCATAGTTGTGAACATCACCTTTGTTCTTGCTTTTTCTCCAGTCACCTAAGATGTCTTTCTCTTCCTACTGCTGCAAGTATCCTGTGAGCCTTTTCTTCCCCAACTCATCCAGCATCTTTATCATATTTACCATAACCTCATGTAAGCATGCTACTTTTCCTGATTTAATTTTTTCTTACAGCCCATCCTAGATGAAGTTAGAACAGCCCCTTTCCCCTTCATTGTAGGCCCGCTATGGGGCATTACAGCTTCTCTGAGGGTTTCTTCACTCAGAAGCTGCTGGAATTACTCTTTTCATCTCCCCTTTGATGTCATGTAGAATGGGGGGAAGGTTGTTGGTTGTCCTTCTTTCTTTGCCTTGCAACCCAATAGTTTTTCTTTGTACCATCTACTGAGTTACTTTCCAGAGTGTCTCTGATACCTTGTTCTTTGTTATTGTGACTGCTCTGTTGGCATTTTTGCTAGCCAGACTGTATCCTTTCTTAGCCTGGACTGTTTTTTCTATCTCAGTTTTCTTCCCTGCATTCCTTCTTTCTTTTAATAACTTCCTGGACTTCTGTATTCTACCCCCAACTCAGGCTCAGCCACATATACTTTCTTTAGTCTTCAGACACATGATGTTTTGGGGCACTGTCATTCTTCTTCAACTCCACCTATCTCTTCTTCCTGAGGTGCTGATGCCCTGAGTATGTCCTTGAACTCTTCTACATTCACTCCCATCATCTAGGTCTTCAGCACATTCACTCCCGTCATCTAGGTCTTCAGCATAGAACCTGTTAACCTTCGATCCTTCTATGACCACTGCTTGCAGATGATTGTGGTCGCTAATGATTTTTGCTGTTGGCTGACTGTCTTACTAAGGATGACTTTGCAATCTCTGATTCTACCCCAGTGTCCTTTCTGTACTTGGAGGAAACCCACCTGAGTAGCATGCTGGCCACTCTTTTATAAGTGGTCTTGTGACTGTCTTGCTGAATTATGTGTTGGCCATCATTAAGCCATTTACCAGATGGATGTCTAGAATAGCCTTTCCTTTTTCCTCTTACCCCATCTGTATGATCCCATGATGTATAATATGTAATAGCCATGAGCAAATGGTCTTTTTTTTCTTGCTTTTCCATCTGCTGGCAACCTTGCGGATCACTGAACAGCAGGGGTCTGAGAACTTGCACTTTCCCTGTTGTGTGATCTCAGAGTTGGTATATATAATTAACAGGGGGTGTGGATGGTGCACAGGGACTTGTCCCTTGTGGAAAAAATGGTGTTTTTCATTTTTTGTTTTGTTTTGAATGCTTGATCTTTAACACTCTTGAACATTTACTTCATGTGATACACATACACATGTACACACGAAGGTATCTGTAGCTATTCCTCTGTAGTAGATTTATGTGTGTGTGTGTGTCTCTCTCACACACACGCACACACACACACACACACACATATATATCCGTGTGTGTGTGTAGATATATATATATATATATATATATGTGTGTGTGTGTATCATGCATACATGAATAGTACATTCAAAAAGACACTGGAGGCAGGACATATGTAAAATCCCAGTTTTATTGACAAGTCCATGAGAACCCGCACACACGACCTCAACCTGGTCTGTGACATCAATAGGACTTGTTGGTGGAACAGATTTGTGTCCAAGAGACTCCCCTTCTGTGGAATCTACTCCTGCTCTGTGTCAAACGGAGTACCTCATTAACTCTCTTTTTTTTTTTTTAAGCACAACCTGGATAACTGGATGGAGAACAGAAAATACACCCCTGGGATTCCACCTGTGTCCCTGCTGGACAGGAGCATCGGGTGCCGACATGTCAGAACATGGGCTAAATTCTTGGCTACACTTCTAAAGGCCTCAGAGCCAATAGCCTAGCAACTTCCTATGAGAACATTTGTCCACTTAGCTTTACAGTTTTAAAACTAACCAACCAGTACTTGCATTACTGTCTCCAGTCCACCAAGCCCTTCCAGGATACAGGCTATCATTTTAGCCTCAAGAAAATTCTAAATCTGCAGCCTCTCACAAGCTTATCTCTCAGCTCTAAAGTATGTAGCCTCTATAAGGTACCTTCCACAGGTTAGCCATAGCTTGACTATGTCTCTGTCCATATTTACAAATCTTCTTTCGGGTAATCTCAGAGTGAAAAGCTAATTTCCTGAGTTAAACCCTCCAGTCTACTCCTTTTTATAACATAGTAATTGGTAATTAAGACCCTGTGATCTAGATAATTACTGTGAGAATATTCCCATATGCCACACTGCAGGATTCATTCTGATTGCATATTTAAAGGCACACACATTTGTTATAATAAGCATGTTACTATTATCCCCCTCACAACACAAAACCAAGGATTTTTGGAATCCTGATAGTGAGTTATAAGCCCTGGAATCCCCATCAGCATATCTGTTGGCTAAGCCAAGTCCATATATGTTACTATATACTGCTAAGGTTGGAAGGCTACCTCTGGCAAAACCTGGTATATTACCATCAATTTGTCCACTTTTACTGCCACAAATGGACATGATCTATTGCCTAACAAATAATAAATTGGCTTTCTGTACCATGAAATACTATCAATCACTATTTTTCAGTAGCTAACTACCTTCTTTCTGCATTGCAAAGCTCCTACTGATGTTGCATATGAGTTACTCCTCTTGATGAGTGGATGGGAAATAGAAAGTTCACCCCGGGGATCACTACAGTGGCTCTACTTGATATAGGCACTGGGAACTAACGTCGGGCAGCAAGATGCCAGGGCACTTCTATGGGCTAGGCTTGTAAAGGCTCCAGGGCCATTAGCCTAGTACACACCTATGAACCTATGAATATCTTTGGATAGCTCTGCCTCCATGCCTACTTCTGGTACATTAGGATAAAAGGTAAACTTCTTTAGATAAATCATGAGTTAATGATATTGGGCCAGTGCAAAATATTCTTTTTACTCCATTAAATGATGTAACTGCCTCAAAAGAATGTTACACCTTGGTAGGAGCTTTTCCTTTTGTGAGATTGTCAAAGGACAGCCAGTAATCACAAAGTTAGACTTACTTGCGGAGTACTACAGAGATTTAAGAAAAGCCCTTATTCACCTAACTCTTAGTAGACTATAAAGACCATTTTTTATTGCGTCTATCATATCACTGCCCTTCTTATAAGGTGCCCATAGTATTTTGTCTTCCACCCTACGCAGCTTCCTTTTCTTAACATTTATAGTCAAATTTGCCTGTTTTGTGGATTCTAACATAGCCTACATTTTAGGTATGTGAGATTCCCATTCTTCAGAATAGCTAACCACATCATCCAGGTGGTGCTGTAGCATATCATGTGTATGATTTTGAGATTTTATCCATTAGCCTCTAAAAGGTGGTTGGATTCCATGTAGTACAAATGGTAACACTCTTTCCTGATGGAAACTGACAGGTTACAAAAGCTGTTTATTATTTGGGAGAGTGGTAAGTGACATCTGCCAGTATCTCTTTGTCAAGTCCAGTATAGTCCATTATCTGTCCTTTCCTAGGTTCTCTATCAATTAAACTGTTCTGGTCATGTGATAGTTATCAAACTCTGAAACACTAATC
The DNA here is from genome assembly GCF_019279795.1 of Protopterus annectens. Classification (NCBI taxonomy): domain Eukaryota; kingdom Metazoa; phylum Chordata; order Ceratodontiformes; family Protopteridae; genus Protopterus; species Protopterus annectens. Next base: position 279,292,683 of record NC_056735.1, on the reverse strand, counting down.
AGTTTCTTGAAGTCACAGCAGAATCTAACAGCTTATTAGGTTTAGAGCTTAACACTCCAGTGCTGCTCTAGTCATTATAGGAGTCTTCTGTCATGCAGCGTTTGAGCATTTTAAGTACAACTTCCTAAATGTTTGACTCTGGTACTCAATCATGTTACACACTAACCTTCACTTTAGTGTTTTCTCTGTAGTTTGTTCTGTTAGTTTAATTCTCTCTTCTGTTCCTGAGAATATTCATATTTCTTAACTGGAATTCTTTCTCTTCCTGATTTTATGCTTTTTGCAGAGGTTTATTTTGCTGAACCTCAAGTAGAGACACCCTTGTTTCTGCTGTAGAAACTTCAGCCTGTGACTTCTGAACAGAATTCTCTGCTCCCTTCCATGGGTTCAGTACAATAATGTGTGAAATGTGCTGTTCCTTTTCTGTTTTCCATCTGTCTAACCTTACAGTTTACAGTATCTTTTGGTCCACTATTTCAGATAGTGCATGCCATTTGCCCAGAAATGTGTTTCCTGTATAGTGTACTAACACTAGGACCTGATCTCCTGAGTTAAATACATTAGTCAGATGGGAAGGTGGCTTAATGGTTAAGGTGTTTGCATTTCAAACACAAGGTGCAGGGTTTGAGTCTCACAAGGGATAATTGGTTAGGCTTAAAATGGCTCGCAAGGGCAGTTAGCCTAGTACTAACCTATGAACCTATGACGTTGTTATAGACTCATATTTTCTTTGCTCTTTTCATGTGCTCCCTTTTGACTATTTTTATTTATTATATTTTAACATTTTTTAAACATTAAATACATTGGTTTGATAATTTCTTGGTGTGACCTACACATTGATGACATACAACAAAAACAGAAGCAGAATAGTACACTTTCAGAGTAAGGTCACATGGTCTCTTAAAATTATTAGCTATCAATTAAATATATGTAAGTGAAAGAGTATACAAATATAAACTGGGACAATGAAGTAAATGCTTCCTAAGGCTGTAAGACCTAAATATGTACAAAAGCATACCTGAATCTGGGTTTAGAGGATTGTTAGAAAAAGAGGTGAGATCATGAATATGATGGGCTTTGGTCTGAAACTGCCAAAACTGAAGCAAGGGTTAAAAAGAGTGAAATGATAGAGAATAGATGCAACTGCAGGTTTGAGGGTGATTGCGTGACATAGATAAAAAAGGGGTGATGTTTATATCCATCGCAATGAGGGGAAGAGACGAAGGAAATATTATGTCGAAATAACAAGTGTAAAGAGTAATCTTCAGAGTAAAGAAGAGTGAACAAAATTTGGATACAAGTGAAGCAAAGCATTATGTGAAGTAAATGGCTAGAAAAACAGTACTCTGGAAAAAGCAGGAGCTGAGTTTGGGAAAGGCTACTTGAACCTTGATGGTCAAAGCAGTGACATTGTGATATTTCTGTAGTAAGCTGTCTTAGGATTGGATAGCTCTGATCTTATGGGGGATTGTCTTCCAAAAATGTGGTGCTACTTTGTAAAGATTTTTCCACTAAAGGGTAATGAGATCTAATAAGCAGATTGTCATCTCAATGCCCTAAGTGACTAGACTGCATCCTTAAAGTGTGGGAGGGTTTTAAGTGTTGGGTAGTTGTGGGAATGTAAAGTGTTCAGCAGGAAGGAAGCCCCTCCTTTCACAGGGAACCAGTTATGTTTTCTGATTGTCACACAAAGGTTCTAATAGTTTAGCTAAGATGGATAAATCTAAATATTCTAGTTTTTGTTCTTTAGAAAATGCCCATGTTTTGGAAGGAATGCAAGGCATAGACTGGATGGAAATGTTTTAACCTGCACAAAAGAATGTTGATGACACTGGCTTGTCTAGCTTCTTTTGTTAGTAATTGAGATATTCAACAGGGCAATTTTGAGTTTAAGAATTTTATATGACCTGAATTTTGAAAGTGGCACACAGTTAGATCAAGTGTTATTCCAAAGTACTTTTATTGTGTCACATGCTGGAAGAGATTAGTGGTTTCAGTTTAATTGTGCTGAAGCTAGTCTCTTACTCATACCATATAGCATTACTGTAAACATTTTGGTGCTAAATGTAAGTTTCTTAATATGAAGCCAATTCCAAATGGATATAAAATCGTGTTTGCAGTGAATTTTCTATTTTTATTTGTGATAGAGAAGCTTTAGTGACAAGTATCTGAGCAAAAACTAATGACCAAGTTAGGAAGTTCCCAAAGGGGATGATTAATGGATATGGAGAAAAGGACAGGAGCCAGGACTGATGCCTGTGGAACACCCATATTGATAAGTAGGGGTGTTGGTGAGAGTTTTCAACAGAGAGCATAAAGGTTATCTTATGTAGATAATTTCCAAACAAGGAATATACTTCATCCAAGAATCTGTATTTCTTAAGTTTGGCTACCAAGGTGTTACAATCAAGGCTTTTTAGAAATACAAACATTGCACCTGTCAGTTTACCCCTGCCAGTACTGGAATATATTTTGTTAGTGAGAAAATTGCTGAAGATGCAATATATTTAGGTCTAAACCTGTGTTGTCTATTAGTGAGAATGTAATATTGAGTCAGGAATTGCAAGGTTTAAATGTGAATTTTCTCCCATACTTTAGCCATTGGATCTAGGTTAGCAATTGGACAGTAATCTTTTGCAGGCTTGAGGAATGATATTTTAGAGGGGGGAGGTTATTGTTACTTGTTTAAGTAGTTTAAGGATGGTTATAATAGGGAATAATGACATTAAAAATACCAGTCAGAAGGATGGCTATAATAGGGAATATTATTAAAAATACCAGTCAGAAGAGCCGTTAGTGCCGCTTTTAAGGATGATTGGATACAATTTACTAATAATATTGGTGGTTAATCTGCTACTTAACTTTCCTCCTAGTAATGGTCTTAAATTAAAAAAGTAGAATTATTCCAGGTATTTGTGTAGTGGATCTAAGGAGGAGGGCATATTTAATTTGGCATGAGATGTTTGGGGTGGGTGTTGTCTATGTTGTGATTTTATATCTTGTATAAATTTGTGAGATATAAAGTATTCCTGGTGATGGTAAATTTCTTGTGATTAGCTCCTTGTTAAAACAGTATCCAAACTAGCTTAGGTTATCCTTGAGTGCATTGCTGGTGTCTACAATAGTCACATGATCAAACCATTTTTTGTATAGAATATTCTCCTCTGTATTAGAAGAGTTTTGTTTCCACACTTTACAAGCCTTTTCTCTGCCTTTACAAGTAGAACACTATCTCTGTTTTTCTAGAAGTAGAGCATTCTGTGCTGATAGCTAGAGAATGATATGAGTGTTGTTAATCTTTCTGTTTTATACATGTATATAATGTCCTTCATGGGGAATTAAGTTAAGGAATACTGAATGAACAGTGAGTTTGAGTCAATAACGTTAAGCTCTTCCAAAACAGTTTTCCTGAGTTTTCTGAACTATGTTTAGTAAGCAGGAAAGTAGAAAGGTTCATAGTTTCATCTGTGTTTACAAGGCGAATGACCACAAGGGCCTTTTTAAGCTTAGCCATGCATCCCAAATCTCTGACAAGTTCTGTTACCCTTGATAAGTGTAAAACAGGAGCTGGGGAGATGAAATATTTACAAGTAGGGGGCTGAGAGATGAACCATTTACAAGGTGCCTGTGTTCATTAGAGGCATAGGCACCAAACCAGGGATGAATTTCCTGTTCCCCATCCAATTATCCACATTGCACTTGAATTGGGTTAGGGAGAAGATCTGCTTCACATGGATGGGGAGCTTGTTCCAGACTCTCTCCAGCAGGTCAAATTTATATCACAGGAAAGGTTTAAGTCATTAGGACAGGTAATTCTAGTGTTTTGTGAATATGCATAAGGTCCATAAGTGTGGTGTCTGACAATCCTTTGTATGCCAGGCATAGATCTCCCCTGAACAGCCTATAAGAGCCATAGTACAGGGATAGGGCCTTGTATCCTTTTGAGTAGGAAACCTTTGTGGATGTTCCAATTGTTGGATATGCCTTATTCAGTACATACCAAAGGGGGCATTATACTATGGATCTGATGAATGTTGAATGCAGTGGAATAATGACTTCCTTGGACCTAGATGCCATACCTTTGTTTATAAATTGGAGTTTAGTTGTCTTTAGTTGCCATGTGGGGACTATTTGGTCATTATCACTTAGAGTGTTGGGCTGAGACTCTCTTGAGTGATGTGTCAGTAATGTTTGTGAGTGTGATATCCACTAGTGGGAGTTCATCAGTGCAAGCATATAGCCTGGTATGTGTAGTAACTATTTCAGTTACATTTTTGATAATGTAGAGTGGCAAATGTGGCTTCATTGGGCCTAAATAGTCAAGACTGATGTTACCTATTATAATTAGTTTGTTGTGCCTAACTATTGAGAAGATGAAGGGTATTGAAATTTTTACTTTGAAGAGTGGAAATATATAAATGGAAGCAATAAAGATTTTGATGTCTTTTGACAGAGTTATTTGGATGAGTCTCCAGTTCTGGTTAGTGTCAGTGTCAGAGTTGATTTTGCAGAAGAAAGCAGGATCCAAACATAGTTTTTTAAATAAAGTAAATAATACCCCCACTAGTCTTAGGACCAGAATGTTTATCTTGAAAACTTGTGTAGTTTTGGAGTAATTAGAGGTGACATATATGAGTCATTTTTAGGCAAGATCTGGCGATGGTAACCATGAAATGATTATGTTGCAGTTGTCACATTTCTAATTGTGTCTATTTAGTCCTAATGTTGAATATATTAATATTGCCTAACCTGACATTTCACCAGCAGGTAGCAGTAGAGAGGTACTTAGTACCTCAGTCACCTTTGGGAAGGTGAAAGTAAATCACTGTGTGCTGATTTGTGGTTATACTGATGAATTTACCTATTATTGTGTGGCTTTTTATTTTGGATGTTTAACCATCATACGTGTATGGGGTGTGGAATTTTGATTGGATTGGGTTTGGACTGGTTATTAATGTGTGTGTGTGTGTGTGTGTGTGTGTGTGTGTGTGTGTGTGTGTGTGTGTGTGTGTGTGTGCGCGCGCATAGATATATGCATATATATGTGTGTGTGTGTGTGTGTGTGTGTGTGTGTGTGTATGTATATGTATGTATATGTGTATATATATATATATATATATATATATATATATAAAATACATGTACATATATATTATACATATATATTATACACAATATATATATATATATATATATATATATATATATATATATATATACATATACATATATTGTATGTGTGTGTGTATGTATGTCTATACATACATATATATATATATATATATATATATATGTGTGTGTGTGTGCATATTGTTGGGTCTATATCATTTCATTAAAAGCTCATTTCATTGAAGCTTAATTCATTGACACACATTCACTGAAAGCTCACTTCACTGAAAACCCTATTTACCTGAAAGCTCACTTCACTGAAAACCCGTTTCACTGAAACTCATTTCGTTGAAAGGTATATATGGCCTATTCCCCACTGTTGTGCAATCCCGGAGTTAGTATATAAAGTAAGGGGGGGTGGGTGGCAAAGCCCCCCCACATAAATTGGTTATATGTTGTCTTCTGTAAGAATTTATTCATTACACTTGTAAGTATCCATCTATATGCTTTAAAATATTTACAATATGTGGGGGGCTATGCCCCCACACCCCCCAGTGTGAGAGGCTGTGCCCCTCCACCCCCCTTACTTTATATACTAACTCCAGGATCATACAACAGTGGGGAAAAGGCCGTATATACCTTTCAACGAAAGGAGCTTTAGTGAAATGGGTTTTCAGTGAAGTGAGCTTTCAATGAATTGGGCCTTCAGTGGTGTGTGTGTGTGTGTGTGTGTGTGTGTGTGTGTGTGTGTGTGTGTGTGTGTGTGTGTGTGTAGAGAGAGAGCATTGCTTTTTAGGCTAGTCACACTCACTACAATTCAAATGCCCTACTTTGGTAATCCTTCTAATGTCATTCACTGTGAAATACATCTTTGGGGAAAGAGTACTCCAGTAATCCCTGTGGTGCGTCCTATAACAGCTTAATGCTGTAGTGTGATATAGAACTCTGGTAGGGGTTCTATTCCCACACATGGTAGTTGTGGATGTTTTTGTGTGTGTTGCTATGTCTGTGTAGGGAGCAATGCATTTTAGGCTAGTCACACTCACTTCAGTTCAAATGGCCTACTTTGGCAATCCTGCTGATGTCATTCACTGTGAAATGCACCTTTGGGGAAGAAATAATCTCTGTGGCACATCTTATAACTGCGTAGTGCTGTAGTGTAATAAACAAGTTAGGTAGGAGTTCTAATCCCAGACATGACAGGTGTCTGTGTTTGTCATTCATATCCTGTGTGCAGGTGGTTGCGAGTGTGTAACAACTGAACTCAATGTGGAGCGGGTTTTGCAAATTTCTTATATGGTGGCCCTAGTATATATCACAATGTTCCCCATACAGGGATAACAGATGTGAAATAGATGAGAGGCTGGGGTGCAAGTCCAGATCCCTACATGTGACATCAAGGCCAGGCGAACAAAGTTATCAACCCTTGTATTACCCAGAGAATACTCTCAACCCATGTCCCATACACACACACACACACACACACACACACACACACACACACACACACACACACACACACACACACATGCCTAGGCAACAGCCGCTATGTTGGTAGTACCCTGCATATTGCCCACTGATAGTAACCATGGTGTGTTTGCAGTGGGCTACAGAGGACATGGCACCCTGTCCATCAGTCCAATAGGCACATACATGCCAACAGTGCATCTTCCCTATGTTCCCCACTGGACACCTGTAACACCTGTGGTGCCATCAAATGTGACCCACAAAGAAAATACCATGCCTGAAAAACATGCCCTGTATGAACAAATGACACTGACACCAGGGAATACCTGTATCATGCTATCAATGTAGGTTCAGGGCCAACCTGCTGTCCATTAACCATTGCCACCACATGAGGCCAGGACTGGCACATCTGATGATAATCTGTGTACACAACATGGGCCAGACACCCCAGGTACAGTTCCACATGTCACTGTACATGCATGTGGGAGGTGTGCATATCACAGACACCATCCATGTCATGGACTAAGGAACACATACATGGCAAGCAATGCACAGCATTGACCACATACAACAGTTACCCAGGTGCCTGGATGGTGAATATAATATTCACCTGTATGGACAAATCCAGACACTACACCCCTGAGCCACACTGCAGACTGTTGTCATATGGCCTGATGCCAAGTTATACCCATCTGGCTCAGTCGACCACTACACGTTCGTGAAGCACTGCACCCATGCATGTCAGTACTGGCACCCTGTGTCTGTGTGTGTGTGTTGTATGATACCTATGACCACATTCACACTCGCTACAACCCCCATTGGCATACTGAAGCATGCTGTCTGATGTCAGACACCTCCACATATTTTTTACCCATATAACCTCTGTATGACCCCTGTGGTGCATGTGATACCTGCACAGTACTGTGTTGTGGCAGTCTCACTAGTAATGAGTTGTATTCCTGCCCCTGCCAAGTGTGTCAATGTGTGTGCATCCCTGTGAGAGTGTGGCTGTGTTGACGCTGACACCTGTTCATGTGGACAGGCACATGTACTACACCTACCATATAGCTACCATATCACTGTTGCAGATGTCACTCACCATCACATATACGTTTGGAGGGCTACTCAACATTTAACCTATGTGACGCATCCAATAACTGCATAGACATGTGATAGCACTACATAGTCGTCCGAGATTTGATACCCTGTAATGGTAGGTGTGTGACACAAACATGCTTAAGTTTTACTCTCCCACCCCTCCCTGACTTATCTGTGCCTCTGTCTGCCTCTCTCACTCCCTCTCTGGTGGATGTGGAGACTTAAACCCGCTTTGCTTAGGCAGCAGCATGTGTATTTTAAGTGATGCTCATGATCAGCTGATGGCCTCTGCATGAATTGCAGCCCTCTCTAGCTGATTGCATGTGGAACAGCTGTGGTAACATTCCCTTAGCCAATTGCATGGAAACACACTCCAATATCTAGGAACATCATGTTGGTGTTGGGTCTTTTCATTCACTGTGAGCAGGAACGTGATCTGTTGTTTGGCAAACAGCATCACAGATGGATTGGGGATTTACACTGTGGAAACAGGCCATCACACAGGAGGGGGATGTGCCTGACCTGACTACAGACTGTAAGTGCTGCTATACTGCATTTGGAGTAATGTTGGTTTAACGGGGTGTGTGTGTGGATATGGCTATCCTACATGTTTTAATACCTGTCATGTCAGTGCTATGTTTATGAAGAAACCCACATTTGTAGGGTCATCTGCAGACTGGGCAGTGTGTGGTGCCTTTTGTTTCATGTGTTATCCACAGAGCACCTATCTGTGAACTGCAGAAGGTAGTGCGAGGATTGCAGTCTGTAGATGGTGACCGCCATGAGAGTTACTGACTTCATATTCTTCATAGGACCTATGTTGCATCAAACCCTGTTACAACAGTAAATGCATGAGGTTATCACATCAACATGTCAGTATTGGCCCTATGTTTGTGCCTCCAGCCACAACTCTTGTCAACCTTTATGTTGTGCAGTATGAGATGCATATGTCCTGTACACCATATTTAGTGACATCATATCTGATAAGCCAGTGAGATATCAGACTGCTACACATGTTATGTATAGTAGGAGTTATATTTGATGACATAACCTGGACATTCTGTGGTTGTATGTACAGTACTGAGGTCTGTGTACTTATGGTGATTGTCAACAGTGTGTGTATTGTTAATATGTACCTTGGCCTGTGTACAGACTGTGGCAGATGTCATTTTTCTTGGTCCTGTTCTATCTGTTGTTACATGCTGCTCCACTGCATGTTACCCTATCAGATTACATGTTTGTAGGGCCAAACACATACATGTCCCATACCACAGACAGGCATTGGACCACAGTGTGTAGCGGCCCAGTATATGTGTAGGGTTAGTGAGTGAGTGGCACATATGTGGATGTTGTTGAACAGATAGTCCATATACTGTAGTATTATACTAACCATATGTGACTGTGGCTGTGTTCACATTGGTTGTGGTTATGCCCTTTCACACAGGTGTCTGTTACTCTGTGCTGTGACATGCCTGTAGAGCCTGCTATATATACAGACACATGTGTATTCCCCTATAGGAAATGTAGGCCAGTGTTGAGCCAGTCTGCCTGTAGCCTGCACAGTGCTCTGTTACATGCCTAGCAGCTTAGTGTACTTACCCAGTGAGATGTCATGTCTAGATACTTGCCAGATGTACTGCTGCCAGGCCACCATAACAGTCATGTATGTCATACAAAGCAGTGGGATGTTGTACAGATGTATGTCAGTAACTAGTGGGTAGTATGTGGCCATGACACCTCTGTACCAGTGGTTATTATGTGTCAGGACAGATGGGTGTGTGAATGCATAACCTATGGGGGCAAATGTATACCAGTAGTTACATGTTATACCCATCTACATGGCTGTTAACATCCACATTGTCAGGCTTGGTCCACATGTCTTGCATTAAGGGGTTCTGTATATACCTCTGGACTGTCCAGTGTGTGTCAGACTGTCCACATAAATTGGCAATATCTCTGCTGTAGTCCACAGGAGCATTACTGTGCTAACAGTGGTACTGTACTATGATGTCCTTAGAATGTCTGTTAGTAGCCAGTGGCGCACATGTTAAAAGCAGATGTGACCTCCCACGCACACCATGTCTGTGAAGACAATCCTCATTACAGTAGCAATAGTCTACAAATATAACTGCAATACATACCTGACATCCCCTTGCACTACAACGTTGGGACTATAAGGGCTGAGATAGGGCTCCACTCCATGTTCAGGACATATGGTGAAAATATATAATTATTCAGATATATATATATATATATATATATATATATATATATATATATATATACACACGCATACATAAATGTATATGTATATGTACATAGATATACATATAAACACTTAGATATATACATATACAGAGCAATATGTCTACACATATACAGAGAGAGATACATATGCGCATATACATATAGATATCTACATATATATTGACAGTAGATATATCAGAATAGATATGTATGTACATAGTTATAGATATCTACTTATATGCCAACATAACTAGGCATATCTGTACACATAGGATGTGCATACATATATAGCTATATATATATATATATATATATATATATATATATATATATGTGTGTGTGTGTATGTGTATATGTATATATATATGCATATGTGTGTATGTATATATACGTGTGTGTATATGTGTGTATGTGTGTATATATATATATATATATATATATATATATATATATATATATATATATATACACAAACACACACATGAAGAGATGTACATATGGCCATATATATGTTTCACTATACAGATGTGTATACAGACATATGTATGAGTATACATGTGTATGTACATATATAGACCTATTGTATGTATATAACCATATTCCTGTCATGCAAACCTCATGGTTGTGTATACCCTCCTCCCAGATGTATCTCAGTCATATTAATAACAAGGACTGCACAATTTAAGAAGTAAAGGCAATTGTTCAATACTACTCAATATGTGTATTGACAGCTATATTGGTAAAACAATAGCTGTCTTCACAGCGGTCATGGCATAGTGGTTAAGTATTATGACCGTAGTGTACTGGGTCCTGGGTTCAAAACCTGCAAGAGTTGTTCATTTTGTTGCTGGGCAGAACAAGAGCTGTTGGATACAGAGTGGTTAAGGCAGTTTTGAGCAGCTTTAAGTGCGTTTGGGTGAAGCTAAGCGGTGATAAGCTATGGGTAAATGTACGGGCACTTACACAGTGTAGGCTTCGCTTACCAGTGTGCAAATCAGCTCAGCTGTTAAATTGCAGCAATGTTGATACTTGCTAAGCATGGCTTAGCCCTGGTAACCAGGTCACACCACCCAGTCTGATAACATAGCAGGGTAATGACATCTGTAATAAGTGTATGTAATGCCATGTGCAATACATGTGCCTATGTGCTGTCATTACAGTAGCAGGGGGTGTGAGTGTCATATGTGGGGTACAGATGTATATGAGACCTGTACAGCACTGTTATCCATGTGAATGTATTACATACAGGGGTATTAATCCAGGGTACATGCTGTCACACTGGCATGTAGTGTATCATGGTAGTACTACTGTTGACAGTGCGTACCCTGGCAAGAGCAGAGTGCTAAATGTAGTACTGACAACAGGCACACCTGCAGGCATAGCTGGACACTGAGGCCTCCTTGTTGTATCCCTGGTGTGTGGGCTGTGTCACAGTATATACCCCTTACTGGGTAATGATCCGACATTTGGAATGTAACTGTAGACTACCGACAGTACAGCACATGTTAGTGAGGGTTTCTGACATGTAGTTATGGCATATATGTTGTTGTCAAACGTCTGTCTGTCAACACACTCATCCTACTGCATAGCTACTTGCCAAGCTGATGGCTGTCAGTCCCTGTACAGATGTGCAGATGGCAAGTATCCAGCTGGGATATGTACAGGCAACCTAAGCTTGATTGACACTGACATGTCTGCCCAGCTGTGTAAGAACTGACACATATAGGAGATATCACCCTGTACATACCACATGCCACAGGTACCTTCACTACACTACCACAGTCAACGGAACATGCTTGGGTGCAGGCCTCCATCACAGACACTAACCATGTGTTGTAATGCATGTTGCATAAATGTCAGCTTGATCACCTCAGTGGCCATGTGCAGGAGGCATCTGGAGGATTGGCTGATGCATGTAATTCTTACCCTGAGGGTTACCACAGTAGTGTCTGTCGATAGACTGCCTGCTGCCACCTGGCAGGTGGCAGGATACCACTGTACACACAACCCATCTCTCCTTGGACAATAGCTAGGTACACAGCTATGACCACCTGCAGCGATGGACCCCTGTACTGACACGTGTATGTGTGCATGACTGAGTATAGCAGAGTCTGTGTGTTAGCACACCTGCACTTGGGAATTCCATGAGGGCCTTCACAACCAATGCAACACCCATTGCCATAGTCAGTTGTGACTGCTGCTGTATGGGACATTACATGTACCCTGTTAAGCTCCTCCACATGCCGGCCACACGAGCCTTGCATTACCAGCACAACAGTGTTTTACAAATGGGTTGATAGGCATGGAGTATCCATTGTGTTCTGGCATGTGTGTGTAGTTGTGCATGTCCATATATCTGTAGGGTACAGCATTTTGAGGTCACATACTCCTGTTATAATACCCATTGCCACACAGTAGTATAGATAGTGTTGTTGCTGCCCATAGTTGAGGCATGACAATGCAACACTCTACTACGTGTGGCATGTGCATAGATGCATATCCCTGTAGTACCACTGTTGGGGTATACTATGGGTATGTGTGATGGTGGGTATGCCAGAGTGTCATCATGGGTTTCAGGGACTACAATATCCACTAGGGGATGTGGGTGCTGTGTACACTGTCATTACACCAAGTTAACCCAGTATATGTCCCATGTACCACGTTATGGTTATCACTGTCACCATCAACCATACAGGTAACTGATACCACAATCCAGGCCAGTAATGCATATGCTGTCTGCAGCCTAACTGTAACACGTTGGACACAGTCAAGTTAGTTAGCAGTGATAGGTTGTGGTATCTCAGATGTGTGTCTGCCTGTTATGTGTCTGTTACTCTGTATATGAAGGTGTGCCACACTACGTATTGTCCATATACACCCATTACATCCCCCATTAGCATACTGTATGTGTCTAGGGATGTTCTACATGTAACATGTAACTTGGGACACACCTCACCCGAAACGCTGTGTGGTGTGTGCAATATAAGCCACACACTTCAGTATCACTACATAGCTAGGTAGGGGTCTAGTCCCAGTGTTGCCAAGTAAGTGTGTGGGTATGTGGATGGGTCTACATCAGGTTGCAGGGTTTACATGCCTCAGTGGGTCACCTGCCCATGTGGCACAGGCAATAACCATTTTGGTAACCTGTGACGTGTTCAACTGTACCCCAGTATGTCACAGCCATGATGTCACCACAGTGCCATACCCCATTCTGGAATATGCTCAGAATTAGTCCAAAATGATAAAAAAATCACTGAACCCACAGACATTGCCAACATACTGGCAGACAGGTTCAGTGCAAATTTCTCCCCTCCCTCCCCCCCAAAAGGAGAAATATCTATCCCACCAGAGTCTAGCCTCCCAAACATCTCAGATGCCCAGGTGAGAGCTGCTCTCTCTAAAGCAAAAAACACAGCATCAATGGGACCGGACGGTGTCCCCGGCTGTGTGCTACACGAACTCAATGAGGAACTAAACCCACACATAAGGCTGCTGTTTAATCTTAGCCTTACTACAGGATACGCACAAAGAATGGCACGGCAACTGTGGTCCCACTCCACAAAGGCGGTGCTTCTATGGACCCTGGAAATTACCGCCCCATAAGCTTGACGAGCCTTGTCTGCAAAGCTATGGAGAGGATCATAATGGAACTCATAAATAAAGACATTGGGGACCTACAGACACTGGATCCTACCCAATTTGGCTTTGTCAAGGGCAGATCCTGCCTCTTGAACTTGGTCGACTTTTTCAAACAGTCACTAAGGCCATTGATGAGGGTAAGGCAGTTCACACAGCCTACCTTGACCTAGCAAAGCATTCGACACAATACCCCACTCGGGCATCATAGAAAAGCTCACCAGCTTAGATGTAAACCCATATGTCACAAGATGGGTTGCAAACTGGCTCAAGGACAGAACACACAGGGTTAGAGTTGCTGGTGCCATGTCAGACTCTAAGCCGGTCACAAGCGGTGTCCCACAGGGCTCAGTCCTGGGCCCCTCTTGTTCGGCATTTATTTTTCTGAAGTGCAGGCAAACATAGGGGGATTGTGGCTGACAAAATTTGCAGATGACTGCAAACTGGGCACCATAATTGACACTCCATCAGACACAGACATCCTCCAGAAAGGTCTCATAGAAATGGATAACTGGTGCCAGAGCCATGGCCTTAAGCTAAATGCCAAAAAATGTATAGTCATACCTTTTGGGAAAAACAAGGTAACCCCTAATTACCACATAGGTGGTAATCCATTAAACACGGAAGAAGTTATCAGGGACCTGGGGACCCAAGTTGACAGTAACCTCTTTTGACACTCACATTGCCAAAGTGGTTAGGAAGACCTTCTACATTGCCCACCTGTTCATGAAGGGATTCACATCCAGATCAGGAGAGGTCATTGTACCCCTGTACTCTTCACTTATCAGACCATTGATTGAGTACAATGCCCCATTCGGAATGTACCTTACCCGACACCTGCAGCAGTTGGAAAGACCCCAAAAGTTCCTCACCAAAAGGATAAAGGGGCTCATACATATGTCATACGATGCCCGACTGAAGAAACTCCAGCTCTATTCAGTCGCATACCGTCTGCTCAGAGGTGATCTGTGCCTGACATACAAGGCCATGTCCAACCCGGAATTAATGGACATGCTCCACCTCAAAAATCCAAATCCACCAGAGCCACGAGCAAGAGACTTAAACCTCAACACGGATATAAATAGGACGTGCTGGAGGGACAGATTCATCACCCAGAGACTCCCTACACTATGGAACAGAATCCCAGTCCATGTGAGGCAGAGCCCCTCACTGACTCTGTTCAAGAGAAATCTTGACGAGTGGATGGGAGATCGTAGGTTTACCCCGGGAATCATCTCTGTATCACTGCTGGACAGAGGCACAGCAAACTAATGGGTATAGTATTCTCATCCTAAGGGGTGGTGAAAGCCACACACACTCTGGCTAGGCTTATAAATGCCCTAGGGCAGATAGCCTAGTATGAACCTATGAACCTATGACTGCAGACCATCCTCGTGCTGACACATGTACACCTACAACACAAATGGATAACATTATAGAGACTACAACCAACCAGTGTTACTAACAGCTATAATACATCATTGCTGGATGGCTACACTACCTGCCATATATGCATTACACTTTACTCCTTACATGTTACACTGTAGTACAGTCACCGTGTGCATCAGAACCATATTAGACTGTCCCTCCATTGATGGTATGGATGACAGGGATGTGGCACAGGTATCATCATATGCACAAGGTTGCTAGAGGCTGAGGGTGGGCCATACATTTGGCACCATGTGTGTGGGTGAGGGGTGTACTGCAGTGAGCTAGGCATGGTGCTGTGGTGTGTGTAGGTATGGGGTTGCCATAGGTGTGTTTGTATAGTGTGTGGGTATGCATGCACACAGTTCTGCCATGTGGCTGCCCTACACAGGTGTTTATGGACATCTGCAGACCATACCTGGCAGGGTGTGCAGTTCACTGCCTCCAGCCACGGACACGTGGACTGTGCTTGCCAGGGGTTCCATGGGCACATCCAGGTACAGGCCTTGATGTCCTACTCTCACCTGCTGATGAAAAATGTCCGCTGGTAACAAGGCCCCTCCTGGGACTGGCCAGGACCACATGCATGTGGCCTGCTGTGGTGTGGACAGCACCCCCCCACACACTGCCAGGGCTGGTACTGCCACTGTGGGAGCCCCTTGGTGTCCTAGCATGTCCACGTTGACTGCCAGCTGTTGGTGTTGCTGGCCTATGTCCACGCAGACATTGCCGCACTCCCACCACACATTCAAGCACGAGCAGACCACGGTCGATGAGGGCCATCAGCTCACCTGACCATCTAGCCATGAACTCAGTTACCGCATGGATGGCACCTGCCAGTTCATGGGTATTGTCACTTGCAGATGTGAGAGCAGCCCTCTGCAGCCTCAGGCCTGTATGGTGTATTGTTCTAAACGTGCCTGTGCCTCCATGACAGCCTGAAACATGCGGCTGCTGGTACCAGCTATGTTGCCTCTGCCAGGGGCATGATGTCCAGTGACCCTACCACAAGCACCCTGGGACATCTGCCTATGTGTTGCCCTGCCGGACATCTGGATATGCCTGCTGTGACCAGAAACAGTAGGCATGGTTACCACACTTCCCTGTGCACAGCCACCAAACGCCAGCTGTTTCTCCACTATGGCCACTGGTGATGGGGTATGTATAGGCACTGAAACTGTGTGCGGGGGTGGTTAAAAGGGGGATGTGAAATGATGGTGCTGTTTCAGCCCCTGACAACCCCACCTGTGCCTCAACAGTACTCTTATCATCTTCGGTGTCTATATGGACACCAACATCAGACTGCATGCAGGAGTGAACCTGACCCACCTCGCCACCTGTGGAGGAAAAACAATAAATGCACTTTAAAACCTGTACAGCATTGTCTAACAGTACACACACACACACCACCGTATTACCTACTTGTCCATGACTTTACAGACAGTCCCACGTATATTTCCATGTGTTCCCCATCCTGCATCACACTTGGTAACATACACACATTGATACCACTCATTGACATATCAGTCCTCTAAATGGCTAGACAAGTGAGCACAACACAAGACCTGTTCATTACCTGCCTGACCTGTGTGTAGTGGTGTTAGATGGCCTCAGTGCTGTCATTCATTGTTCACCCTACATATTTCTGGACATCATGAACATGGCCTCGATATGTGTGGGCTGCTATGTTCACTCCATAATATCACGCACTTGTCATGTGTATGTATTGCTCAGTACATGCCAGACATGCTGTTCAATCAGCTGATCATGTGACAACTGTAATTTATGGATACACTCCCTGGTGTTGACTAGTACTTCCCCAATGCATCTGTAGTGCTGCATATGTGGGTTGTAGGTCACCTCTCTGCTGAATGCGATATTAAGGATATACCTGGTGTCTGCCTTCCCTCTCAATGCTATAGACCTTATTATACTATCAGCGGTCCTGTGATTACATACATGACAAGTATTCCTGTTGTGTAATGTGGCAGTCTATGTCCATGTACTGCATGGTCCCAAAGGGAGGTACTGCTCTATGAACACCCCGCAATCACACATATGCATACATGGCCACCCACACAAGCACACACACATCCTACATGCATCACCCTCCCTCCACTTTACCAGAGTGACCCTACAGACTAACCACCAGGATGCACACACACACACACACACACACACACACACACACACACACACACACACACACACATACAGGTGAGGTTGCACAGTGATAGTACACACAGTCCTCCTATTATCCATCTGTCAATATGCAGAACATATGGTACACAACAACATGCAGTGCAGCTATAGTCAATCCATGCTAGCAACAGTATACATGTGTGTGATGCATGTGCTGTGTCACTAGGTAGTGCCCCTTCCCCTGGATACCACTGCACCCATGTACACAGTATTGCTGTGCACCTGTTCTGCACCCTGCCATGTACTGTGCACCACACCTCACAGGTGTACAACCCATTGTGGAATGTGTAGTACTGTGTCAGTTATGTCAGCTTTAATGCTCACAGCCCCTATGTTTTTCAGTAACACATACCTGGGACGATATGTGGACAGATGTCATTTGCAAATGCCTGATGTCTGATTTACAGCTCTCAACATTAGCAGACCATGTATGACCAATCCAATACTCTTAAACTAACAACCATCAGAGCATACTGTGGCTATGGGGGTGTACACGCCCTTATTGATATGACCCACCCATCCGTGATCTGCATTGAGACCACATTACTTCATATCCTACCAGTACATGAGACCAATATATGACATATGTCCTGTACTTTCACATGCAGTGTCTACAGAATGTGTTAGGTGTGCAGATGCTGACCACGATGCATACACTCCGTAATGTGCAATGACAGTTTGTCACACCTCTTGTGTGTAGTATAGCAGTCACTACTAATGGCGGGGGTATACCAGCATTGGCCATCTGTAATTGCCAGTGTATGTTCAGTCTGCCCTACACATGTCCCCCTAATCTGCATGATTGCAAGGTCTACTTATGTGCACATGTCTTGGTGTTGACACACTGCTGTCACTATTGCTGTGGTGGTAGGATTACACCTGCCACAGGTTCTGAACCTGACTATGTGCAGATACAGCCATTCTTAGCATCCTTAGGATCCCTGCTGCAGTGCACTGGTGTGTCATGCTGGCACCCTCCCTTCAGCCTTTTTGCAGATGCATGACAAGTAAGCCATACACATGTCACTTTGCAGTGTCCCATACACTGAACACCACATGTTACAGCCTAGTCCCACCTTATAATGTGGACTACTGTAATGCCTTATGCCATAGTATATCTCTGCAGTAGTTGCCATTGTCCTACAGGTATATACACTGGTGTTGCACTGTATATGGGTGTTGTTCCAAACATGTCCCTACTGCAGGCCATGGCTCCCACCATTATGTTAGTCCCTGTGGACACATTCCGCATTGACAGGATGTTAGTTATCATGCAGGTGTCTAACATACCCTTTCATTACCCCATCATGGTCACCCCTGTGATGCGTGCACTTCACAGCAACAGTACGTGCACATGTACAGCATGCATTCTGGGTAGGTATGTTAGATGTGTGCATGGAATATACCATCGCCATTACATGCCCATTGTGTTGGCAAGCATCTACATAAACCATACTCAGCAGCTACAGGCTGCTGCCTTGGTGGTATCCCATAGGGACCTACATAAGGGGGTGAGAGATGCAATGTCAGTGGCCACACTGTGGCAGTGCAACAGGGTGGGTGCAGTATTACAATATATCAACAGTATATTTCCACAATACTACCACATATGGACATCTGTTTATCACTACTATGCAGCAACACAATATATCTATGACATGTCAGATATGCATGATCTACCTGTACCGATGCGGATGTACATGCAACAGTGGTGTACTGAAGTGCCCTGTGGCCTTACCTGCTTGCTCCTCGGTCGGTGTGTGGGTGACACCCACCTCCACAAAGGTGTCCAGCGGTTGGTGGCTGGCCAGATGGTCAGGTGTCACGAGACTGGCCAGGAGCTCCTCCACACATGTCGGGGGGGGTGGATGGCATGCCCCCCCCCCCTGTGGTGAGGTGATCCCCCGGATTGCAGCAGCATGCTGACGGGCATTGCAAAGCAGGTCAGAATAGTGATGCTGGACCTGCTCATAACTGCGGTTGTGCAGTCTGACATCATTGACCCTGTGGACTAGGTCGTTCCACAAGGTGGTCCGCTCCTGCTGCTCATAGGCAGCCCGGCCAAACAGGACAGGGTAGTGCTGGATTAAATAGGTTAGCAGTACTTCATTTCCGTCAGCTGAATAAGATGGTAGCTGTGCATGTGACATCTTGGCTGAAAGACATAAAGATGGAAACCGGTCTGAGCAACTCATACAGCAAGGTTACCGCAGTTCTTAATACACATCTCTGTCAACCCCCCCACCATATCAGCTACAACAAACTGTACACACAACTCATTATGGCTACAGCTTACCTACCAGTGGGACAGATATTGTATTGTACCACACTTTGTGCTATGTGTTTGCAGCCATGTTCCCTGTGTGGATACTGTCATTGCTGGCCTGTTACAAACTATTCACCTGCATGCCATTGTCAGGGCCACTATGGTTCCATATATGCTTGTGGTATGGCTGCTTTGTGATTGCTGCACATCTGACATTCTGTGTTACTGGGGATATCTATGCATGCTGTTGGACATGTCCCGGGATTGTGTAGACTATTCCTACCAACATATGTTCTAGAACAGTGACACAGTAGCATGTATATGTACTTTTGCACAGCAGAACCACCTCTGCAAACCCATCTGCCTATGTTACCCGGCCACATCACATGTGTGTCCCACCCTGGGGCCTCCCCATGTACTGGTCCAGGAGTACCATCAGGTGGAACCAACCCAGGGGATGTTGCCCCCCCCCCCCGGGTGGCATATGCAGACATATCCCTGTCCCCTTTGGTCAGGTCCAGGGTCTGTTCCATAACTGGCTCCACAGACATATGTGGGATGTGCTGCATCACTCTGAGGCACCCAGTACACATTCACAGGGCCAACATGCTCCTCCTGCTCAGCCTCCAGGCCAGGCACCTTCAGAACGTGGACTGCTGTTGAGTAGCAGTTGGTGGGAGGCTTGTTCCCATTGCATCCATATTGGGGCGTCCACATCACAGACCACACACACCATCCAGAGTGTTTACCCACCACATGTGTCACATACCACCCCTGTAGACTGTCCTCTATATCTACCAACCCTGACCACCTCCACAACTATACCTGCCATACTTCCCCATATTCCCATTCCATACTTCACAGACAAGGGCAATGTGGTCCCAACAAGGGGTTCACATGTAGCATACCCGTCTATGTTGCAACACTGACAGCTGTAGATGTCTGTGTGTACTGCGATGTGTGCTGTTTCCCTGCACATAGCATGCAGCACTGTGGTAGTAATATAGGGGACATGTATTTACATACATATATGTTTGTGTGTGTGTGTGTGTTGTATATATGTAGACGTGCATATAGGTATATATCTATGTATGTGATGTACACATGTGCTCATATATATGTCTACACATGGGTATCTGCATATTTGTGGACATAAGTGTATGTGTGTGTGTTGTGTGTGTGTGTGTGTGTGTGTGTGTGTGTATATATATATATATATATATGTATATATATATGTATATGTGTGTGTGTGTACATATGTACACATATGCATGGAGTACATTCAGACATCAGGTCCACAATCTCACAACACCTTCCTGCACAGCTGCACTGTTCAGCCTTGCTACAACACAGACAGATGCCACATACGGACACAGCCTGACATTAGGGTGGTATATGTAGGACCAGATTGCAGGTAACCCTATTACATACCTATGGCATTCCTGCATGTTACATTACTGAGTATCCTGTAAGGGGTGGGCTGTGGATCCCACGTATCCATCATAATGGCATTACTTCCACCACCACCACCTATTGGCCACGTAATATACATACTTCCCATTACCCAACACACACTATGATGGCTTACATCTTGTCAGTCAGTGCTGATCTGCACAGTTGATGGTTATGGCCCACTACCCACAGGGACAGACACTATTGTTCATAGCAGTTGTTCAGTTGAACATCATTACAATAACACCTGATGGCACAAAATCATTCCACATCATCTATCCCATTCTTATGGACCAAGTACTACATTCAGTTACATGCATATATACTTCACATACCTGTTGTGGGAATGATGTCTGCTCTGGATAGTTTGCTGGATGTAATTTTTTTTTTGCTTTGGCTTCTCTCTCTCTCTCTCTCTCTCTCTGTGTGTCTCTCTCTCTCTCTCTCTCTCTCTCTCTCTCTCTCTCTCTCTCTCTCTCTCTCTCTCTCTCTCTCTCTCTCTCTCTCTCTGTGTCTCTCTCTCTCTCTCTCTCTCTCTCTCTCTCTCTCTCTCTCTCTCTCTCTCTCTCTCTGTGTCTCTCTCTCTCTCTCTCTCTCTCTCTCTCTCTCTCTCTGTGTCTCTCTCTCTCTCTCTCTCTCTCTGTGTCTCTCTCTCTCTCTCTGTGTGTCTCTCTCTCTCTCTCTCTGTGTGTCTCTCTCTCTCTCTCTCTCTCTCTGTGTGTCTCTCTCTCTCTCTCTCTGTCTCTGTGTCTCTCTCTCTCTGTCTGTCTGTCTCTCTCTCTCTCTCTGTGTCTCTCTCTCTCTCTCTCTCTCTCTCTCTCTCTCTCTCTCTCTCTCTCTCTCTCTCTCTCTCTCTCTCTCTCTCTCTCTAGTAAATGGAATGAGCTGCTTTGAATAGATTGCAGCATGGATTTTGTAGGTGATGCACATGATCAGGTGATGGCCTCTGCAGCAATCAGTGTCCACCACTTGCTACCTGCATGCTGTGTAGTACTTCGAATTACCCACTGTCATGGCAACCACCTACTATAAATCCCTACATCATGTGGGCATGGTCCCTTTACCTTTCCTGTATAATGGACATCCTTCCTGTGTGTGGGCATCAGTGTTACAGACAGCAGGTGGCAATACCTCTTACAGGAGAACCTGCGCACTCAGGCCAGCTATGTATTTGTAGGAGGTTCCAGAACTACAGACAGAGTGTGAGTAGAGTTGTATGCATTGTATAGCACTGGTGTTACAGGGTTTGTGTGTACATACTAGTTTAGTTTGGAATGCAGTCTGTCTGCATAGCTCTCAACTGTAGGCCTATCCTGTTGATGGCCATAGGTGTGCCTGTTATGATTTGTCTATCAGCCACACAGGTCTTGTGTAAGATATATCACTGGCAGTGTGTGTGTGTTGAGTGCTATCAGTACATGACATTTCTGTTTTCTAACTTCATATTC
Organism: Protopterus annectens; assembly: GCF_019279795.1. Taxonomy (NCBI): domain Eukaryota; kingdom Metazoa; phylum Chordata; order Ceratodontiformes; family Protopteridae; genus Protopterus; species Protopterus annectens. Next base: position 279,270,327 of record NC_056735.1, on the reverse strand, counting down.
CTGACTATGGGTATGTTGCAGACTATCCTGTAACACCAGCGACTTGCTTAGTGTACGACAACAGTTTTACACATATGGGCCTGTGTTCCAGCCTCTGTCCTTTACCTACATACCAGGCTTTTCACATATGACATGCTGTCAGGGGTTGTTCTGTAGTGGGCTATGAGTATGTCATGCTGCCATTCCTGCCATCAGTCCACTGCTGTTGTGTCCCCCACACATACTGTGAGGTTGGGGCCATATATGTGTGGGCTTCACCTACACAATACATGTGTGCCTTTATGCACTCCAGAGGCCAGTGTATGTAACAGTGGCATATGGCCCTGTATTATTGACTCTAGGGGGAGGGGGATGCACCATAACAAACCAAGACTGTTACAACATGTGGGGGTATCAGGGGTAAGCTGACTTAAGGTATCTGGATGTACATTACCATGCAATCCACCTTGGGTAAATACAGGCCTATTGCCTCCTGCCATACAGACTGTTCTGTTGTCAGTGTGCTTGTGATGGCGTTAGTTATGCCTTGTTGTAACAGTTACATCCCATTGTGTCAACTGAGGTCTTTACCCCCTAGGAATTGTGTACAGAGTGTACCTATAGGCTGCTGAACTATACATCTGCATTACTTACTGTTGATTGTTTGGTATCCTATGGCCCAGTCTGTCTTTACTATTGTACTACTTAAAGGCCTCGGCCTGGACAGCAATGTATGTAAACCTTTCCAGACTACTGTATTAGTATAACTGTTTCACAGTTGTATTACTCTGTTTATATGGATGTCAGTGTCTAAACAGCTATATGACATGGCATATACAACTGTAATAGTACACAAATAAAGCATGCAAACCTGTGTTTGGTGTTATATCATTTGACCTCTCTGTGGGTATATGTTGCAGGCAATGAATGTCATTTGTATGGATGGCTCATACAGTGTTCAGTTGGTAAGATGGTAACTGTAGGCATAGTGGCTGTTCCATATTGTGTGCACCTTCTACATATGTATCTTCCTATACATATCTCTGTGTGTGTATGTGTAGTTACATATATATGTATATATATATATATATATATGTATATATATATATATATATATATATATATATATATATATATATATATACATATATATATATATATATATGTATATATATATAGCTGTATCTGCATATATGTGTCTGTGTATATGTATCCTAGGGATGTTGATCACTTCCACATTGTACATTCCCTCTGGGAGCCAGACTGTACTGCATATGTTACTGATACCGGCCTGACATCATACAGGTGGGATGGAGTACTGTTAACATCTTGTGCCCATGTCGTGTCAGGTCCTGATTATGGGATCTGCAACAGTTGGTCATGTATTGCAGGGCAGGCATGTTTGGCTGTGGGGGGAATACCTATTCATACAAGACGTATGTTGTTTGGGGCCTCTCAACCCCATTAAAGGTGCATGTGAACATATATGTTTTTGTTACGTTCCTATTTTTATTTACAGATGTATGTCCATGTATACCTATGCAGATATATATATCTACTTACATATATATAGACATATAGATGTAGACATATATATCTATAGATGTATGCCTATGTATGTATATATGTTTACATATATATATATATATATATATATATATATATATCTACGTATATAGATATGTTATATCTATTTAGATATTAATATATATAAACACACGCACACATACATCTACATGTTGGAATACATTCCGTGTACTATTGAATGATTGGGCTGGATGATATGTTTGTGAAAACATCAGGGTTATGTATGTCACAAAACATCCAACAGACCAAACAATGTTGTAGGAAGTCACGACTTCAGTACTGTTTAAAAGTTGGAATATCTTTTATTCATGAGGTAAGCACTTTCATGGTGTCACCACCACTTCTTCAGACCATAACAGAGAACAGTATTTCACAAGACATATATATATATATATATACTCTCCAATTAATTCAAATAGACCAATAACAAGCTTCAATGCATTTGACTTTCTTAAAGACATACAAACACTAAATTGCCATATTATTATATTCTACAAGTAAGATCACTTGAATGTTACTTCATTCATCACTACACAAGTTAAAAAAAAAGAAAATTCCTTTCATAAAAGCTAAAAAATACATCTAATAAAAAATGCATGAAGAGTATACCTAGCAGAAAAATATATATGGTATTATATAAAAAAACATTCATTTCTCATACTGCTTACTAAAGCATAAAATAAAACTACCTAAAAATCCCCTTTTCTTCAGAATCTAACAAAAAATACATGGAGAGTGTACCTAACAGAGAAATATGCGGTGTTATCTCAAAAAACATTCATTTCTCACACACTTACTGAAGCATGAAATAGAACTATTTAAAAAGTTTCCTGTTCTTCATAATGGGTCTTATAGGGATTCTGTCATTGAGTCCTTTTCCTCTGTCTGCTTTTAGCCTAATTATCCACGTAATTTCTGAGGTTTCAGTATAGTTGGATATATCTCCCCCTCTTTCATTTTCTTTTATTTCTTCTATTGCTAAGAATCAAAATGTGTGCTGTTGTCCCTCCTGACTAACATCAGGGTTCTGTATATCTGACATGGCTTAGTGGTAAATCACTTTGGCTATGGTATGCAGGGTCCTGGGTTTGAGCATTGCCAAGGCTGTTTATTTTGTTGCTGGGCAGAATAAGGGCCATTGGATACAGAGTGATTTAAGGCACTTTTAAGCAGTTGTAAGTGAGTTTGCGTGGAGGTAAGCACTGTTAACTTGTGGTTACAGTTTCTTATACTCAGTCTCTAAATTGATCAACCTGTGTAGGCGTTGCTTACCCCCGTGCAAACAGGCTTAAACCCACTTATGCTGCTTAAAAGTGCTTACTCCCACTTACCCCTGCACTAATTTCTTTAAAAGAAAATAAAAAGGTTGATAGGAAAGTGGTGAAAAAGGGGCACAAAGAGGGAAAGACAGTAGGGAAAATAGCTAGGGATGGAAGGGTGTAGGAAAGGTCCATAGCTACCCATTTCTTTTACAGCAACAGCTGTGCATATACCTGAATTTGGAGGTAGATTGGACACTCAAACTCCTGAGAGAGAGATGAGGGCAACAATAATATGTTGTGATGCCAATCAGACCAGATTACATGTGTGTGAAATGGACAGCTATGCATGGGGCACGATTTTTTTTTTTGGGAACAGATTGCCCTTTTTTCAGGTGAGAGTGGGATGTTGGGGAGGGATAGTAGGTATATTTGGGGAGGTAGGTTGGGTAGGTTAACAGACAAGACAAACAAGACTCATACAGCGGCAGTATATGACATGTGGGGGGTAAACACCTTAATGGGGAGGGGTGTTGGGAAATTGGAAGCCCATGAGCCCCCTAGTGGAAACAGTGGGACTGAGGTCCCCACCCATGGGCAGTCACCACTGCTCCTTCACAGCCCCGAAGGTGGCTGTGCTGGGGGCTGAGTCATGGAGCCAGGTTGACCCTCTAGTCATGACACATGACCCTCAAGCTGGTGTAGCCGATCTCCAAACTGCTGGTTGAGCTGGCTATGCACCACAACCCGGAACTGGTGACAGGTTCCTGTCCGCACCCACTCCCGGGGGGATGAGCCCCATCCCCTGAGGTGGTTACACCCGAAGGTGGTGCAGGATCAATGGATGAGGAGGTCCTGGGTTGGGCCCCAGATGTGCTGGTGCCCAGTGCCATGGCCAGCTGAGGTGGAACAGGTGGGTCCGCTGGGACCGGCCTTCCCAAAAGTGCTATAGTATTTAATTTTTATCAACATATGTGGGTTAGTAATAATCAGCACATTCCAGAGTTAGGTATAACAGCATGCATAGATATTCCCATTAACCCAGATGCCAGATATGGAAAAGTTGCATAGCAAAAGAACACATGCATATATGGGACCACAATGGGAATAACAACAGCATGCAGGTACATTGATGACACCATGCCACCAATGTTGGAATATTTCAATATAGCACATGCATGGAAACAGATTTAAATAAATATCAACCTAAAGGATATATGTCCCATCGGAACAGTGAAGTCATACCAGTTGAGGTGGGAATGTTGTTTTATTGTTAGAGATATGGTGGTGGGGGGGGGGGGAGATGTCAATTAACAACTAGTATATTCCTGTAGTCCACATAACTTTCCTAGTCAGTGCTGTTATCTGTACCTTAAAAGTATTACTACACTACCCTATAGCCTTAGTTTGGACAGTGATATGGCTGTTGTCATCTTTATACATGAACTGGTTTTACCTGCAGTATGCACTTCTTACCTGGTATACCTGTGGAGGAAATGTTTGTTAACACTAACTTACTGTTTCTACACATACTCCCAGATTCCAGGTTGATGTTGTGCACATAGCTGTCCATCTCTTTCTGCACAGACTCTGGCCATGTCTTGCCCACATGCAGGTGAACTGGGACATATCTAGACTATTGCCCTCTTTAACCTTTAGTGACTTACCACACATATATACAGGCTTTGCTACACAGTTATATTACGTAGCACAGTGTGTGTGTGACAGTGATCAGATACTTTATTATTCAGAGCAACTGCAACACTCACAATTTCATACAATACCAGAGTAAACATTACCAGTACAGGGTATCAAGCTTTTTATTTCTCGGCACAGTGTTCATATCCGACGTACCTGTGGGAGCAATGTTTGTTAGCACTACCTGAATGTTGCCACACACAGTACCAGATTACACATTAGTATTATGCACATACATCTCACTCTGTTACTGTACACACTCTGGTCACAGCTTGACAACATGGGGGTGTAGATAGAACATACTTGGCTTATTACTCTCATAACTGTTTTGGGAGTTGCCAGAGTTACAGGTTTGTGCTCATAGATGTGTGGCAATCAGTTGTATTTCCTGTTTGCTGCCTATACATCTGGGATCATCCCACTGATTTCCCAGGGGGACAGGTTGACAGGCAACAGATATGGGCCACTTTACTGGACATTCTGAGCATATCTGTACAGTTGTGGGATATGAGTCAGTATGGAGACTACTACCACTGCCAGGATTTGAACCATGGCTGTGTGCACTAAAAAATGCAACAGTTAACATCTCAGTTGCATGTGCTATTTGGGTTTTGTTGTCTGCCTTTTCCCTGTTTTCTGTCTGTGTCTCTCAGTTGTACTAAATGGCCTCTGGGGATTACACCTGTCATATACAGGCATTCCTACACATTCTGTTTATGGTGCACAGTGTAGGTAACAGTGCTTAATACAGCAGTACTATTACATGATTGCAAATCTACATTACCATATCATAACAGAGTATACACATGCAGTCTAGCAGTTAGACCTTTATTGTCAGGCTATTACGTTTTTATTTACATACAAACTATATGAGACTCTTCCTGACATATTCTCTGGTGTATGCAGTACTTGCCTTAAACAAATCAGGTTTTATACAGGCAATTCATTTACTAATACTTTTAGATTTATTTCCTATGACAGTACATGCAAGAGAATTACTGACCTGCCTCTCATTACAACCTCTACAGTCAACTTCCATGGGCCTCTTGGTTCGTGGCCCACTCACTTGCAGCTGTGGAGGACCTAAGAGGAATATTTAGCCATACCTATCCATGATATACATGAGCTGGCAATTATTTCACACATAGTGGAGTGATACTTACACACAGCTGGTACAGCCCCTGCCATTCTAGCCTCTTGGATCCACTGCTCCAAGAGGTCCCCCTTGCACCGTTTCAGGTCGGCATAGTGATGCCTGACCTGCTCACCAGTTTGGGGAATGCCAGTGGCACTGGTGAAGTCACAGGCAAGATGGTCCCAGACTTCTGCCTTATATTGGGAACCCTGGTACTAGCCCTGCAGCAGTCACTACTCTTGGTCTTTGACAAGGAGTCCTGCCATGACTCTGGACTCCTGGATGCACCTGCGCTACACCCAGAAGCGCACACCTTCTCCCTTTTCTGCCATTGTGCCTGCAAGGGGAAGTTACAACCAGTTATGAGATGTATTCCCACCTGTAGGGTTTAAGTAGGGCCAATTTCCTGCACTTTTCCATGATTGGCTGGTTTTGAAAAGGCTAGGATATGGGCAAACCTGCTTACCTACAGTTGGCATTGTTTAAAGGGGTATACAACTGGACATAATAAGTTAGCTGGCCGACACATTGCTTACACCCCCTAAGCTGGCCTGTGCAATGCTTAGCATTGTTTACATTAGACTTTGCACTATATTTTCTTTTTGGCATTTATTTATTATTCATTACATCTTATATATGTGCCTGGTATCCATGATTCATATACATACACTGTATGGGGCCCTTTTGTTTTATTGGGGACTTCAACACTCTATTACAATTACACCTCACATCTAGGCTTAGTGCTGTACTCCAGTTCACATATTTATGTTATGTAGTGGGTTATAGAACATATGACTGTATACTGATTCATTTCACAGGTTCAGTTTGATTTTAATATAGTGAGGATTTGTTTGGTGATACCTCATAGGTTTGTACTAGGCTATCGGCCCTAGGGCCTATACCAGCCTAGCCATAACAATTCCCTGGATATTTATTCCCACAATATTTACTTCCCTGGACCCCTGTCTAGCAGGGTGGCTGACATGATCCCCAGGGTGAATTTCCTGTCTGCCATCCAATCGTCAAGGTTCCTTTTGAAGAGGGCCAAAGAGGCGCTCTGCTTGACATTTATGGGCAGTCTATTCCAAAGTATGGGGAGTCTCTGGGTCAGGAACCTATCCCTCCAGCATGTTTTGTTCATTGTGATGACAAGGTTTAAATCCCTGGAGCGTGTGGCTCTGAGGGATTGGGATTTCTTTAAATGGAGCATGTCCAACAGCTCAGGGTTCGACATGGCCTTGTATGTTAAGCAAAGATCACCTCTGAGTAGACGATATGCCACAGAGTATAGCTGGAGTTTTTTTAGATGGTCAGCATATGGCATCTGCTTTAGGCCTGTGATTCTTTTAGTGATGTATTTCTGCAGCATTTCCAGCTGTTGCAGATGTCTTGTGAGGTACATACCAAACTGGGAGTTACACTCTATAATGAGTCTAATGAGGGATGAGTACAGTTGGACCATGACCTCCTTTTTTCTGGATGAAAAGCCCTTAGTGATGATGTGTGCCACATAGAAGGATTTCCTGACTGTTGTGGTGATGTGGTTATCGAAGGTGAGACCACTGTCCACCTGTGTCCCTAAGTCTCTGATTACACTTTTAGTGTTTAGTGTACTGTCACCTATGTGATAATTCATGAGTACATGTTTTTTTCCCAAAGGGGATAAATATACATTCCTTGGCATTAAGCTTGAGCCCATGGCTTTGGCACCAAGCATCTGTTTCCGTAAGGCCCTTTTGTAGAATATCCACATCATTTGGGGATTCAATAATGGCTTCCAGTTTGCAGTCATCTGCGAACTTTGTTAGCCAGAGTCTCTTAGTGTTGGTCTGTACTTCAGAGAAGTAGATGCCAAACAAGAGCGGTCCCAGGACTGAATGCTGAGGTACTCTACTTGTCACTTTTCTGGAGCTGGATTTGTAGTCGGCTACTTTTACGGTCTGGGTTCTGTCATTAAGCCAGTTGGCAACCCATTGAGGGATGTAGGGATTTATGCCTAGCTTAGTAAGTTTATCTATGATTCCAGAGTGGGGGATGGTGTCGAAGGACTTGGCGAGGTCCAGATAGGCTGTGTGGACCACCTTACCCTCATCCACAGCTCTGGAGACTGATTCAAAGAAGACAGTCAGGTTCAGGAGACAAGATTGGCCCTTCATGAACCCAAACTGGGTAGGGTCCAGTGTTTGAAGGTTGCAAATGTATTTGTTTATAAGTTCCATGATCATGAGTTCCATGCCCTTGCAGATCAGGCTCGTCAGACTGATGGGATGATAGTTCCCAGGATACAAGGTGGATTCCCCCCTTGTGGAGTGGGATAACTGTAGCTGTGCACCACTCAGTGGGCACGAAGCCTGAGGTGAGGCTATGATTAAACATGCCACTTAGGTGAGGTGCCAGTTCATTTTGTAGTTCATGCAGTACACAGCCCGGGATGTTATCCGGTCCCATGGATGCTGTATTCTTAGCTTTGCAGAGTGCGGTTTCTACCTGTGTGGCTGTGATTACCAGAATTTGGTAATCTTTTGGTATTGAGATGGGCCCTTTAGGGGGTGAGAGTGAGGTGAAGTTGACACCAAATCAATCTGCCAGAATATTGGCAATATCCTTGGGAATCAGCATATTTAATGCCATTCTGTTGTAGCTCAGAGCAAATCTGAGCATTGCCATTTAGATTCTTGACACAACTATAGAATGCCTTGTGGTTGTCTTTGGAATATTTGGCAATTTTATTTTTGTAACTTGCTTTGGAGGATTTTATGAGGGATCACAGCTTCTTGCTGAGGCTGGTAAGGGAGTTTTTTGCATCCTGGGATTTTTCTCTTTTCTGCAACAGTTACTTCCTTCTGTTGTATAATTTGTTTCTGGCAGAGAACCACAAGATTGGCTTCCTTTTTTTGGAGGAGAGCATCTTGGTTCTATTTGGGATGGCATGATTCATGCACAAGTGGATGTGCTCATACAGTGCCTTAGTGTAGGATTCAGCAGTCAAACTTTCAGATCCCATCTGCATGGGTGCCATGAAGTTTGTCACTTCTGACTTGAGTAGCATGAAGTTGGCTTTGGAGATGTTTTTTGCAGAGGTTTTCTTACTGGGCGGGTGGGATGTGGATGTCAAGGGTGATTTGTTTATGGTCAGACCTGACCAATGAGGAGGTGACCACTGGTGTGGAGCATCTATCTCTTGTGTTGATAATGACCAGGTCTAGGATATTGGAGCCTCTGGTGGGACTATGGATTAGTTGATCCAGGGCACTGGAATTTATGAATTCCAAGAACCGTTGGGAAAAGGTGTTGGTACCAGAGTAGTTTTCCCAGTTAATGACAGGGTAGTTGAAATCACCCAGTATTAGGGTGTTTGGTTGTATCTTAATATTTTCAAGTATGTTTAGAAAGGTGTAGTGAGAATCTTGGGGCATGGTGGGAGATCTGTAGCAAGCTACAATTTGGATTGCAGTTTTACATAGTGTTAGTTGCATCTGGAGAATTTCAGATGCATTTTGTTGGGCAACTAGCCTAGAGGTTTGAATATCCTTGGTGAATATGGACACTCCTCCACCTTTATTGTTTTGGTCTTAGTTTGGTGGCTGAAAAGTGTGGTAAGAGTTGTAGCCTGGTATTGCAGGGGTGCTGTATGGAGCCTTGATCCAGGTCTCAATTACTGTACAGATATCGATGTTCTCCATTTTTAGGAGTGCCTCAAGAGAGTGCATTTTGAGGTTTAGAATTCTAGCATTGAGTAGCATTGCCTTCAGATTTTGCATGCTTGTATCTGTTGTGGTGGTGGTTTTGTCCTTTGAACCTTGCCTAAAAAAGGCACTGTAGGGGTGGC